>NC_057812.1:559425747-559725747 GCF_018294505.1 Triticum aestivum | reverse complement strand
TGAACCAAGGAGTTTGTAAGGGCAAGGAGATCGCCTACTTCGTGAAGATCTACCCAAGTGAGGCAAGTCCCTCGTGGGCGATGGACATGGTGGGATAGACAAGGTTGCTTCTTCGTGGACCCTTCATGGATGGAGCCCTTCATGGACGCGCGCAGCCGTTACCCTTCATGGGTTGAAGTCTCCATCAACGTGGATGTACGATAGCACCACCTATCAGAACCACGCCAAAAATATCTATGTCTACATTGCGTTTGCTCCCTCCAAACTCCTCCTTTTACCTTCATGTGCAATGTTTTTATATTCCGCTGCTATACTCTTAGAATTGCACGTGTAGGTTGATTGCTTGACTTGTGCTAAGTTGCTAAAATCTGCCAAGACTTAAAATTGGGAAAAGGGTAGATTTTTATTTGGTCAAGTAGTCTAATCACCCCCCCCCCTCTAGATATACTTTCGATCCTACAAGTGGTATCAGAGCTTTGGTTTCATTTGCCTTGATTTCCATAGCTTTCGTGATCATAGCCTTGGTTTCACAACCTAGGAGAGTATGGCGTCTAGCGAGGAAAATTACCACCATAGAGGTCCTTACTTTGATGGTACTAATTTTGCTAGTTGGAAGCATAAGATGAAAATGCATATTCTTGGACATAACCCCGCCATTTGGGCTATTGTGTGTATTGGCTTGCAAGGTGAATTCTTTGATGGGAGAGAACCGAATCGTGAAGCTAGCATGAAAGAATTGAAGATGTTGCAGTACAATGCTCAAGCTTGCAATATCCTCTTCAACAGATCGTGCCCCTAAGAAAAATCAGTCGTCTTGAGAATGCAAAGGAAATTTGGGATACTTTGATTGATATGCATGAAGGTACCGACTCCGTCAAGGAATCCAAATTGGATATGCTTTAAAGTCAACTTGACAAGTTCAAAATGAAGGATGGTGAAGGTGTTGCTGAAATGTACTCTAGGCTTGCTCTCATCACAAATGAGTATGCCGGCTTAGGAAGTGAAGAGATGACCGGTAGATTCATCATCAAGAAGATCCTATGAGCCTTGGATGGAAAATATGATACCATGTGCACATTTATCCAAATGATGCTTAATTACAAAGATCTCAAGCCAACGGAAGTGATTGGAAGAATTGTTGCTCATGAGATGTCACTCAAGGATAAAGAAGAGCATCACAACAAGTCTAGCGGTGCTTACAAAGCCTCATGTGATGCTCCTACATCATCAAGTGAGAAACAAGACTTCAATGAAGAATTGAGCTTAATGGTGAAGAATTTCAACAAGTTCTACAAGAGTAGAAGCAAAGAAAGAAGTTCCAAGTCAAGGTCCTACGATGACAAAAGATCTGCGAGTCATGAGCGAAATTGCTATAATTGTGGGAGACCTAGACACTACTCAAATGAGTGTATCCCCCCCTACAAAAGAAGAGAAGATTCACCCAAAAGGAGAAGTAGAAGAGAAGAATCACCTCTATCGTGGATTTGTCACGGCAGATGTCCTTAGTGTGAGGACTTAGTCGTGAGGCCAATGCATCCATGTGGTAGCTTGAGAGGGGTTGGGTGGGACGAGAGACGCGAGGTTTTACCCAGGTTCGGCCCCTCACGATGGAGGTAAAAGCCTACATTTATAAAAATATATTTCTACCATCCATATTACACTTTTATCACCATCTCTTCGCCGAACTAGTGCACCTATACAATTTTCCATTGTATTGGGTGTGTTGGGGACACAAGAGATTTCTTGTATTTGGTTGCAGGGTCGTTTGAGAGAGACCATCTTCATCCTACACCTCTCATGGATCGATAAATGAAAGCACAAGTGTTCCCCGGGTAATTTTGGTAATTAATGTCAACATATCTCTTGTTGGACTAATACTTTCATCTAGCATATTTCAGATAAGTCCAACAGTGGATTGGTTGGACTAGAGGATGTGGGACCCCTTCAAGATGATGAAGACAAATGATTGGCTCTAGATCAAAGCTCAGGACTCTACATTTTTCATTTTAGTGATCCAAGATAGGAAAGCCAATACTATTAAGAGGGGATGAGGTGTTGCTTAATGAGGTTCTTGCTCAAAGTGCTTAGTGATATGCTCCATAGCCCTCAACCACTTTCTCATATCCACATTTGTCCCAAACCAAAAGTCAAACTCAGCCCCACCGAAATTTCCTATCCAGCGCCACTGAGTTCTCTTGACACAGTCATTGCCAGAAACCCTAATCAATTCGGTCTCACCGAGATGGGCTTGCAAACTCTCTGTTGCCTATTGCATTAATTTCGGTCTCACCGAAACATGACATCGGTCCCAGCGAGTTTGCTTGGTCAACTCTCTGTTTAGCTTATTACCAAAATCAGTCCCACCGAATTTGTGTAATCGGTCCAACCGAGATGAGGCTTTACCCTAACCCTAGCACATCGGTCTCACCGAGTTGATCAAGTCGTTCCCACCAAAAACCCTAATAGTCACATTATGAACTAAATCGGTCTGACCGAGTTGTATGATTCGGTCCCACCGAGTTTGGTGATTTGTGTGTAACGGTTAGATTTTTTGTGGAGGCTATATATACCCCTCCACCCACTCTTCATTTGAAGAGAGAGCCATCAGAACATGCCTACACTTCCAACATACATTTTCTGAGAGAGAACCACCTACACTCATGTTGAGGTCAAGATAATCCATGCCAACCACATAAATCTTGATCTCTAGCCTTCCCAGGTTGCTTTCCACTCAAATCATCTTTCTACCAAATCCAATCCTATGAGAGAGAGTTGAGTGTTGGGGAGACTACCATTTGAAGCACAAGATCAAGGAGTTCATCATCAACACACCATTTGTTACCTCTTGGAGAGTGGTGTCTCCTAGATTGGTTAGGTGTCACTTGGGAGCCTCCGTCAAGATTATGGTGTTGAACCAAGGAGTTTGTACGGGCAAGGAGATCGCCTACTTCGTGAAGATCTACCCTAGTGAGGCAAGTCCTTCATGGGCAATGGACATGGTGGGATAGACAAGGTTGCTTCTTCATGGACCCTTCATGGGTGGAGCCCTCCGTGGACTCACGCAACCGTTACCCTTCGTGGGTTGAAGTCTCCATCAACGTGGATGTACGATATATAGCACCACCTATCGGAACCACGCCAAAAATCTCCGTGTCTTCAATTGCGTTTGCACACTCCAATCCCATCCCTTTACATTCTTGCAACTTGCATGATTTACTTTCCGCTGCTCATATACTCTTGTCATGCTTGGTTGATATGTATTGTGAATGCTCAAACTTGTGCCAAAACTCCACTTAAACTTGAAGAAATTGAAAGCTGCAACTTTTCTTGCTAAGAGTCTATTCACCCCCGTCTAGACACCTCTTCTCGATCCTTTCAATTGGTATCAGAGCATTGGTCTCCATTGCTTTGGTTTAAACACCTTTGGAGGAAGATGGGTGAGTCTATGTTGGGGAGTCTTAGATGTAGAGTGCCTATTCTTGATGGAGAGTACTTTCATGAGTGAAAAAAATGAGATGCTTGAGAATTTCAATGAATATCATTTGACCAAGTACATTACTACTCCTTGTGCTCGCACTGTTGATCCCTTGCATCCCGCACCCGATGAGGATCTTGACATGATTCGCAACCTTAGAACTATTAATCTTATTACTAGATGTTTGCCTAGAAATTTGCTTGGTTGCTTGCCTACTCTTGATTGTGCCTACACCATATGGAGATTCCTTGAGGAACGATTCCCAAATTATTCCTTGAAAGTCCTAGATGAGATTCTTCATAAGTCTATTGCCTTGAGTAAGATGAGTTCCAATGATCCCAAATTTGGTGACTATTTATTTGAGCTTACAAATCTTACGAGTGCCAAAGGAGATGTTGTAATCTAGCAATATCATTTCCGAAGTCATTAAAATTCATAGAGATGAACATTGTTACGGACATACTTCTAATGAATCACCCTCTCTAGGAACTGATCCACCACATGACGATGTTGAACATGGATACTATGATGAGGATGATGATAGTGACTATAATCTTGATGATGCGATGAGACACTTTGGTCCTATGGCTAATCTTCGTGGCTACATGCCTGGAGGAAAGGAATGGGTCCTTGATAGTGGATGTACTGATCATATGACCGGAGACAAAGATATGTTTTATGAGCTTGCTGAAAACAACGGCCCTCGAAAGTATGTCACTTTCGGTGATAACTCAAAGGGTAAGGTAGTTGGCCTTGGTAAGGTGGCTATCTCACAGGATAGCTCCATACAAAATGTTATGCTCATTGAATCTCTTGGCTACAATTTACTTTTCGTATCTAGACTTGCTGACTTTGGTTTCAATGTCCTATTTACTGAAGTAGATTGCCAAGTGTTTCGTAGAGATAACCATAAAATGGTCTTTACCGGTATACATAGAGGTGATCTTTACATTGTTGATTTCACTAAAAAGTCTCAACCTAAAACTTGCTTAATTGCTAAATCTTCTAAAGGCTGGTTCTGGCATAGAAGGCTAGGTCATGTGGGCATGTGAAATCTTGATAAGCTTATTAAAGGTGATCATATCCTTGGGGTAAAAGATGTTATATTTGACAAGGATAGACTTTGTAGTGCTTGTCAAGCAGGAAAACAAGTTGGAGGAATTCACCCCGTGAAGAACATTATGACCATGAGAAGACCACTCGAGCTACTTCATATGGATCTTTTTGGTCCCAATGCCTATAAAAGTCTTGGTGGTAACTCATTCAGTCTGGTTATATTTGATGATTTTTCAAGATTTACGTGGGTGTTCTTTCTTGATGATAAATCGCAGGTCCAAAATATCTTCAAAAACTTTGCTAGGATGGCCCAAAATCAATTTGAAGTGAAGATCAATAAGGTTCGCAGCGACAATGGAACGGAGTTCAAGAATGCAAATGTGGATACATTTCTTGACGAAGAAGGGATCTCACATGAGTTCTCGGCTACGTACACGCCTCAACAAAATGGAGTTGTTGAGAGGAAGAACCAAACTCTTATTGAGATGGCTAGAACGATGCTTGATGAGTACTAGACTCCAAAACACTTTCGGGCGAAAGTGGTTGAGACAGCTTGTCATGCAACAAATCGCTTGTATCTTCACAAGCTACTCGGCAAGACGGCATACGAGCTCCTCACCGGTAACAAACCCCAAGTTGGATACTTTCGAGTATTCGGCTCAAAGTGCTACATTCTTGATAAGCATCCTCGCTCTAAATTTGCTCCTAAATCTCATGAAGTTTTCCTACTTGGTTATGGCTCAAACTCTCACACTTACCGGGTCTACAATAATTTCACCCGAAAGGTTGAAGAGACGCTAGATGTGAAGTTTGATGAATCTAACAGCTTGCAAGTAGAGCAATTGCCAATTGATATAGGAGAAAAAGACCCTTCGGAAGCAATTCAAGACTTGTCTATCGACAAGATTCATCCAACGAAGGTGAAGGAGAGCGATACGTCTCCAATGTCTCTATAATTTTTGATTGCTCCATGCTATTATATTATCAACCTTGGATGTTTTATATGCATTTATATGCTATTTTATATGATTTTTGGGACTAACCTATTAACCTAGAGCCCGGTGCCAGTTTTTGTTTTTTCACTGTTTTAGAGTATCGCAGAAAAGGAAAATCAAACGGAGTCCAATTGACCTGAAACTTCACGAAACTTATTTTTGGACCAGAAGAAGCCCACGGAGTATCGGAGTTGGACCAGGAGAGTCCCGGGCTGCTCAAGGGGGTGGGGGGCGCGCCCTTGCCTCGTGGAAAGCTTGGAGGTCCACCGACATACTTCTTCCTCCCATATATACCCATATACCCTAAAAACTTTGAGGAGCAGAATAGATCGGGAGTTCCACCACCAGAAGCCTCCCTAGCCACCGAAAACCAATCTAGACCCGTTCCGGCACCCTGCCGGAGGGGGAACCCCTCACCGGTGGCCATCTTCATCATCCCGGCGCTCTCCATGACGAGGAGGGAGTAGTTCTCCCTCGGGGCTGAGGGTATGTACCAGTAGCTATGTGTTTGATCTCTCTCTCTCTCTCGTGTTCTTGAGGTGATACGATCTTGATGTATCGCGAGCTTTGCTATTATATTTGGATCCTATGATGTTTCTCCCCCTCTACTCTCTTGTAATGGATTGAGTTTTCCCTTTGAAGTTATCTTATCGCATTGAGTCTTTAAGGATTTGAGAACACTTGATGTATGTCTTGCGTGGGATACATGTGGTGACAATGGGGTATTCTATGATCCACTTGATGTATGTTTTGGTGATCAACTTGCAGGTTCCGTGACCTTGGGAATCTATGCATAGGGGTTGGCGCACGTTTTCGTCTTGACTCTCCGGTAGAAACTTTGGGGCACTCTTTGAGGTTCTATGTGTTGGTTGAATAGATGAATCTGAGATTGTGTGATGCATATCGTATAATCATACCCACAGATACTTGAGGTGACATTGGAGTATCTAGGTGTCCATTAGGGTTTTGGTTGATTTGTGTCTTAAGGTGTTATTCTAGTACGAACTCTAGGGCTGTTTGTGACACTTATAGGAATAGCCCAACGGATTGATTAGAAAGGATAACTTTGAGGTGGTTTCGTACCCTACCATAATCTCTTCGTTTGTTCTCCGCTATTAGTGACTTTGGAGTGACTCTTTGTTGCATGTTGAGGGATAGTTATGTGATCCAATTATGTTATTATTGTTGAGAGAACTTGCACTAGTGAAAGTATGAACCCTAGGCCTTGTTTCCTAGCATTGTAATACCATTTACGCTCACTTTTATCATTAGTTACCTTGCTGTTTTTATATTTTCAGATTACAAAAACCATTATCTACTATCCATATTGCACTTGTATCACCATCTCTTCGCCGAACTAGTGCACCAATACAATTTACCATTGTATTGGGTGTGTTGGGGACACAAGAGACTCTTTGTTATTTGGTTGCAGGGTTGTTTGAGAGAAACCATCTTCATCCTACGCCTCCCATGGATTGATAAACCTTAGGTCATCCACTTGAGGGAAATTTGCTACTGTCCTACAAACCTCTGCACTTGGAGGCCCAACAACGTCTACAAGAAGAAGGTTGTGTAGTAGACATCAAGCTCTTTTCTGGCGCCGTTGCCGAGGAGGTTAGCGCTTGAAGGTATATCTTTAGATCTTGCAATCGAGTCTTTTAGTTTCTTGTTTTATCACTAGTTTAGTTTATAAAAGAAAATTACAAAAAAATGGAATTAAGTGTGCCTCATACACTTCATCTTTTTAATATCTTTCGTGAGTATGATGGAAAGGAAAATTGTGCCAAAGTGTTAGAAGAAGAATGCATTAAAATGTTTGGCACTAATCTTTGAATGATGAGCATGATTGCAATGTTTTTAGTATGAACTCCTTGAATATCCATAGTACTAATGATGATTGCACTAGTTATGATGAAAATGTCTCCTATAAACATGTCAATTTTTGTGGAGTGCATTGGGTTTGCAAGTACACACCAAATAGGGAAGATAGATATTGCAAGAGGCATAAGCATTTAGAAACTAAATTGTTGCAAGAAAGGCTAGATGTTTGTGCTGAAAGATTCAATATTTATCACCATCCTTGTGAAGTTTGCAATGAACATGGTCATTTAAAGCTCCAATTCTATTTGTCTCATGATCAAGTCGTGTCCAAAAATTGTGATAACTCGATTACCCTTGAGCATCATAAAGAGCTTAGTCTTCTTTTGGGTTATGAAGAAATGAAATGTATAACTGAGGGTATTCCAAAATTTAATCTCGATAAAATTCTTGATTTTGATCTAGAGGAAGTTTATATGTATTGTGCGGTGAATTGCATTGAAACCCCTTATATTACCAATTACATAAAGAAAACAAAACAAATTGAAGATGAAGAGAATACTAATGAAAGGGAAGAGACTTCCCAATATCCTCCTATTATTTCTTATGATGAATCAGGTAACGAGGAGGAGCCTTCTATTCAACCAATCTCATTAATAAGGAGCTCCAAAAAGAGGATTGAACCCACACATGATGTGGTGAAGAAGAAGAAAAGGAAAAGGAAGAGAGGTAAAAATATATCTCTCCCAAATAATGCTGCTCCTATTACTGTTGTGCCTCATGGAAATATAATTGTGGAAGATGATGCACTTGATGATGATCTCGTTATGCCTATTGCTTGTTGTGATGATTATGACTGGGAAGATAATGATGCTTCTTATGATCTTGAAAATCTTTTTGGCACTTGCTTGGAAGAATATGATAATTGCTATACTATTGGTGCTATATATACTATTAATGATGAGGGTGATTATGCTTATGATATGAAAAGGCCCATGCTTGGGGATGCTATGTTTGATGAAGATGATATTTTTAGTCTCCCAAGTTTTGATATGCAAATTTATAATGATGATAGCATGCCTTCTGCTTATGATGATTATATTGATGAAAGTGGGTTTGGAAGAGTGCCAACTTTAGGAAGTAATGATCCCACTATTTTGGAGGATGTTGAATCTTATTATGATAATTATGAAAGTGGATTTGGAGAGGTCATGACTTTATTTAGTGATGATTCCACTATCTTCGAAGAGGTTTCAATCGATTATGGTGAGAACAAACTTGCTACTTATGATAATCATTGTGATGATACATATGCTATAAAAATTAGTGATGATTATATTTATAAAAATTTTCATGATTATGATTACCCTTTTTCTGAACATTACTCTTTTAATGTGGAAACAATTTATAGTATTCGAGTCTCTTATGATACTCCCACTATTCCGAATGAGAAGAATTTTGCTTGTGTGGAGAGTAATAAAATTTCTATGCTTGTATATCATGAAAAGAATGCTTTAGGTGCTGGTTATATTGTTGAATTCATTCATGATGCTACTGAAAATAATTATGAGGGCGGAATATATGCTTATAGGAATTGCAATAATATCAAGTTTCCTCTCTATGTGCTTAAAGTTTTGAAGTTATGCTTGTTTTACCATCCTATGCAAGTTGATTCTTGTTCCCACAAGTTGTTTGCTCACAAAATCCCTATGCATAGGAAGAAGATTAGATTTAAATGTGCTAGTCATATTCTTCATGATGCTCTCTTTATGTTAAAATTCTTATCTTTTATGTGAGCATCATTGAAATCATCATGCCCAGCTAGGGGCGTTAAACGATAGCGCTTGTTGGGAGGCAACCCAATTTTATTTTTTTCCTTGATTTTTGCTCCTGTTTAGTAATAAATAATTTATATATCCTCTGTTATTATTGAGTTTTTATGTTTTAATTAGTGTTTGTGCCAAGTAGAACCGTTGGGAAGACTTGGGGAAAGTCTTGTTGATCATGTTTTAAAAAACAGAAACTTCAGCGCTCACGAGATTTGCTGCCATTTTATATTGGAGAGTGATATTTAGTTATTTATTTTTGCAGATGATTGATAGATAAATTCATCATGTCCAGAAATTTATTTTAGAATTTTTGGAGTTCCAGAAGTTTTCATTAGTTACAGATTACTTCAGACTGTTCTGTTTTTGACAGATTCTGTTTTTCTTGTGTTGTTTGCTTATTTTGATGAATCTATGGCTAGTAAAATAATTTATAAACCATAGAGAAGTTGGAATACAGTAGGTTTAACACCAATATAAATAAAGAATGAGTTCATTACAGTACTTTGAAGTGGTGTTTTGTTTTCTTTCGCTAACGGAGCTCACGAGATTTTCTACTTTAAGTTTTGTGTTGTGAAGTTTTCAAGTTTTGGGTAAAAGATTTGATGGATTATGGAACAAGGAGTGGAAATAGCCTAAGCTTGGGGATGCCCAAGGCACCCCAAGGCAATATTCAAGGACATCCAAGAGCCTAATCTTGGGGATGCCCCGGAAGGCATCCCCTCTTTCGTCTTCGTTCATCGGTAACTTTACTTGCAGCTATATTTTTATTTACCACAGGATATGTGTTTTGCTTGGAGCGTCATTTTATTTTATTTAGTTTTGATTGTTGTTTGAATAAAATACCAAGATCTGAAATTATTAAATGTTAGAGAGTCTTCATATAGTTGCATAATTATTCGACTACTCATTGATCTTCACTTATATCTTCTGGTGTAGTTTGTTGTTGCTCTAGTGCTTCACTTATATCTTTTTAGAGAACGGTGGTGGTTTTATTTTATAGAAATAGATGAACTCTCATGCTTCACTTATATTATTTTGAGGGTCCTAGACAGCATGGTAATCTGCTTTGGTTATGAATTTAGTCCTAATATGATGGGCATCCAAGAGGGATATAATAAAAACTTTCATATAAAGTGCATTGAATACTATGAGAAGTTTGATAATTGATAATTGTTTTGAGATATGGAGATGGTGATATTAGAGTCGTGCTAGTTGAGTAGTTGTGAATTTTAGAAATACTTGTGTTAAAGTTTGTGATTCCCATAACATTCACGTATGGTGAACCGTTATGTTAAGAAGTCGGAGCATGATGTATTTATTGATTGTCCTCCTTATGAGTGGCAGTCGGGGACGAGCAATGGTCTTTTCCTACCAATCTATCCCACTATGAGCATGCGCGCAGTACTTTGCTTCGATAACTAATAGATTTTTGCAATAAGTATGTGAGTTCTTTATGACTAATGTTGAGTCCATGGATTATACGCACTCTCACCCTTCCACCATTGCTAGCCTCTCTAATACCGCGCACCTTTTGCCGGTATCATGTACCCACCATATACCTTCCTCAAAACAACCACCATACCTACCTATCATGCATTTCCATAGCCATTCCGAGATATATTGCCATGCAACTTTCCACCATTCCATTTACTATGACACGCTCCATCATTGTCATATTGCTTTGCATGATCATGTAGTTGACATTGTATTTGTGGCAAAGCCACCATTCATAATTCTTTCATACATGTCACGCATGCATCATTGCACATCCCGGTACACCGTCAGAGGCATTCATATTGAGTCATACTTTGTTCTAGTATCGAGTTATAATCTTTGAGTTGTAAATAAATAGAAGTGTGATGATCATCATTAATAGAGCATTGTCCCAAAAAAAGAGAAAGGCCAAATAAAAAAAGAAAGTCCAAATAAAAAAAAGAAAGGCCAAATAAAAAAGGGGGCAATGCTACTATCCTTTTAACACACTTGTGCTTCGAAGTAGCACCATGATCTTCATGATAGAGAGTCTCCTGTTTTGTCACTTTCATATACTAGTGGGAAATTTTCATTATAGAACTTGGCTTGTATATTCCAACAATGGGCCTCCTCAAGTGCCCTAGGTCTTCGTGAGAAAGCAAGTTGGATGCACACCCACTTAGTTTCTTTTGTTGTGCTTTCATACATTTATAGCTCTAGTGCATCCGTTGCATGGCAATCCCTACTCACTCACATTGATATCTATTAATGGGCATCTCCATAGCCCGTTGATACGCCTAGTTGATGTGAGACTATGTTCTCCCTTTTTGTCTTCTCCACAACCACCATTCTATTCCACATATAGTGCTATGCCCATGGCTCACGCTCATGTATTGCGTGAGGATTGAAAAAGTTTGAGAACACCGAAAGTATGTACAATTGCTTGGCTTGTCATTAGGGTTGTGCATGATTTAAATACTTTCTGTGGTGAAGATGGAGCATAGCCAGACTATATGATTTTGTAGGGATAGCTTTCTTTGGCCATGTTATTTTGAGAAGACATGATTTCTTTGTTAGTATGCTTGAACTATTATTATTTTTATGTCAATATTAAACTTTTGTCTTGAATCTTATGGATCTGAATATTCTTGCCACAATAAATAGAACTACATGGATAAATATGTTAGGTAGCATTCCACATCAAAAATTCTGTTTTTATCATTTACCTACTCGAGGACGAGCAGGAATTAAGCTTGGGGATGCTGATACGTCTCCAACGTATCTATAATTTTTTATTGTTCCATGCTATTTTATTATGCATTTATATGCTATTTTATATGATTTTTGGGACTAACCTATTAACCTAGAGCCCAGTGCCAGTTTCTGTTTTTTCCTTGTTTTAGAGTATCGCAGAAAAGGAAATTCAAACGGAGTCCAATTGACCTAAAACTTCACAAAACTTATTTTTGGACCAGAAGAAGCCCACGGAGTATCGGAGTTGGACCAGGAGAGTCCCGGGCTACCCAAGAGGGTGGGGGCGCGCCCCCTGCCTCGTGGACAGCTCGGAGGTCCACCGACGTACTTCTTCCTCCCATATATACCCATATACCCTAAAAACTTCGAGGAGCAGAATAGATCGGGAGTTCCGCCGCCAGAAGCCTCCGTAGCCACCGAAAACCAATCTAGACCCGTTCCGGCACCCTGCCGGAGGGGGAACCCCTCACCGGTGGCCATCTTCATCATCCCGGCGCTCTCCATGACGAGGAGGGAGTAGTTCTCCCTCGGGGCTGAGGGTATGTACCAGTAGCTATGTGTTTGATCTCTCTCTCTCTCTCGTGTTCTTGAGGTGATACGATCTTGATGTATCGCGAGCTTTGCTATTATATTTGGATCCTATGATGTTTCTCCCCCTCTACTCTCTTGTAATGGATTGAGTTTTCCCTTTGAAGTTATCTTATCGGATTGAGTCTTTAAGGATTTGAGAACACTTGATGTATGTCTTGCATGGGATACCTGTGGTGACAATGGGGTATTCTATGATCCACTTGATGTATGTTTTGGTGATCAACTTGCAGGTTCCGTGACCTTGGGAATCTATGCATAGGGGTTGGCACACATTTTTGTCTTGACTCTCCGGTAGAAACATTGGGGCACTCTTTGAGGTTCTATGTGTTGGTCGAATAGATGAATCTGAGATTGTGTGATGCATATCGTATAATCATACCCACGGATACTTGAGGTGACATTGGAGTATCTAGGTGACATTAGGGTTTTGGTCGATTTGTGTCTTAAGGTGTTATTCTAGTACGAACTCTAGGGCTGTTTGTGACACTTACAGGAATAGCCCAACGGGTTGATCAGAAAGGATAACTTTGAGGTGGTTTCGTACCCTACCATAATCTCTTCGTTTGTTCTCCGCTATTAGTGACTTTGGAGTGACTCTTTGTTGCATGTTGAGGGATAGTTATGTGATCCAATTATGTTATTATTGTTGAGAGAACTTGCACTAGTGAAATTATGAACCCTAGGCCTTGTTTCCTAGTATTGTAATACCGTTTACGCTCACTTTTATCATTAGTTACCTTGCTGTTTTTATATTTTCAGATTACAAAAACCATTATCTACTATCCATATTGCACTTGTATCACCATCTCTTCGCCGAACTAGTGCACCTATACAATTTACCATTGTATTGGGTGTGTTGGGGACACAAGAGACTCTTTGTTATTTGGTTGCAGGTTTGTTTGAGAGAGACCATCTTCATCCTACGCCTCCCACGGATTGATAAACCTTAGGTCATCCACTTGAGCAAAATTTGCTATTGTCCTACAACCCTCTGCACTTGGAGGCCCAACAACGTCGACAAGAAGAAGGTTGTGTGGTAGACATCAAGCTCTTTTCTGGCGCCGTTGCCGGGGAGGTTAGCGCTTGAAGGTATATCTTTAGATCTTGCAATCGAGTCTTTTAGTTTCTTGTTTTATCACTAGTTTAGTTTATAAAAGAAAATTACAAAAAAATTGAATTAAGTTTGCCTCATACACTTCATCTTTTTAATATCTTTCGTGAGTATGATGGAAAGGAAAATTGTGCCAAAGTGTTAGAAGAAGAATGCATTAAAATGTTTGGCACTAAATCTTTGAATGATTAACATGATTGCAATGTTGTTAGTATGAACTCCTTGAATATCCATAGTACTAATGATGATTGCACTAGTTATGATGAAAATGTCTCCTATAACATGTCAATTTTTGTGGAGTGCATTGGGTTTGCAAGTACACACCAAATAGGGAAGATAGATATTGCAAGAGGCATAAGCATTTAGAAACTAAATTTTTGCAAGAAAGGCTAGATGTTTGTGCTGAAAGAATCAATATTTATCGCCATCCTTGTGAACTTTGCAATGAACATGGTCATTTAAAGCTCCAATGCTATTTGTTTCATGATCAAGTCGTGTCCAAAAATTGTGATAACTCGATTACCCTTGAGCATCATAAAGAACTTAGTCTTCTTCTGGGTTATGAAGAAATGAAACGTATAACTGAGGGTATTCCAAAATTTAATCTCGATAAATTTCTTGATTTTGATCTAGAGGAAATTTATATGTATTGTGCGGTGAATTGCATTGAAACCCCTTATATTACCAATTACATAAAAATAAACAAAACAAATAGAAGATGAAGAGAATACTAATGAAAGGGAAGAGACTTCCCAATATCCTCCTATTATTTCTTATGATGAATCAGGTAACGAGGAGGAGCTTTCTATTCAACCAATCTCATTAATAAGGAGCTCCAAAAAGAGGATTGAACCCACACATGATGTGGTGAAGAAGAAGAAAAGAAAATGGAAGAGAGGTAAAAATATATCTCTCCCAAATAATGCTGCTCCTATTACTATTGTGCCTCATGAAAATATAATTGTGGAAGATGATGCACTTGATGATGATCTCATTATGCCTATTGCTTGTTGTGATGATTATGATTGGGAAGATAATGATGCTTCTGATGATCTTGAAAATCTTTTTGGCACTTGCTTGGAAGAATATGATAATTGCTATACTATTGGTGCACTACAAAAAAAAGACACATCCGTGACATTTTGGGCCGAACGAAAAAAATTTCTATCATACATATGACACTTCTATGACGATAATTGTGACAAAGCCCGGTATCATCATACATGTGGTGGGATCCTACTTCTATGACAAAAAATCATGACAGAAAATGGGCTTTTCGTCCTGGGCGGGCCGGAGACGCAGCTGCATGACATTCTTTGGGTCATCCATGACGTAAAAAACTATGGTAGAAGCGAGGGCGAGGAAAATTTCGGGGAGTTCCCGGTTACGGTGGGAGGTCGGGGGCCGAGTGATGCACATTTCTCTCGTACACGTACACGCGTGTGTGCGAGGCGTTGGCTCTAACTGAACCCGAGCGAGGCGTTGGGCTCTAACTGAACCCGAACGATTGCACTGCAGGTACGCGTTACTGAACCCGAGCGATCGATTGATGGCTGTTAACTGAACCCGAGCGAGCGATTCCTTCGCTACTGCTGCTAACTGAAGCCGATCGATGCTGCCTCTGGGATGAACAGTGAGCGTTGTGGGGGGGGGGGTTGGATGAACAGTGAGCGGTGGCGTTGCCTCTGGATGAACAGGACCCCGTGGTGTCGTGGAGGGCTGGATGAACAGTAGACGGTGAAGGGGTGCCCGTGGAGGGGTGGTTGAACAAGACCCCGTGGTGTGGAGGGTTGGATGAATAGTAGACGGTGGAGGGGTGCCCGTGGAGGGGTGGTTGAACAGTAGCCGATGGAGTAGCGCGCGGTGGAGGCTGCATGAACATGAGCCCATGGAGGCTGGAGGATGTCGACGGTAGCCCGTGGAGGCTGGAGGAGGTCGACGGTGGAGATGAACAGTATCCCATGGAGTCCCGTTTTGCGGTACGCCACACCCCTCCCGATCAACAGGACCCCCGTTTCGACCGTAGGAGGTCTGTTGGTGTCAAAACCGGCGGATCTCGGGTAGGGGGTCCCGAACTATGCGTCTAAGGCGGATGGTAACAGGAGGCAGGGGACACGATGTTTTACCCAGGTTCGGGCCCTCTTGATGGAGGTAAAACCCTACGTCCTGCTTGATTATTCTTGATAATATGTGTAGTACAAGAGTTGATCTACCATGAGATCGGAGAGGCTAAACCCTAGAAGCTAGCCTATGGTATCATTGTATGTTGTCCTACGGACTAAAACCATCCGGTTTATATAGACACCGGAGGGGGCTAGGGTTACACAAGGTCGGTTACAAAGGAGGAGATATACATATTCGTATTGCCTAGCTTGCCTTCCACGCCAAGTAGAGTCCCATCCGGACACGGGACGAAGTCTTCAATCTTGTATCTTCATAGTCCAACAGTCCGACCAAAGGATATAATCCGGCTGTGCGGAGACCCCCTAATCCAGGACTCCCTCGGTAGCCCCTGAACCAGGCTTCAATGACGACGTGTCCGGTGCGCAGTGTTGTCTTCGGCATTGCAAGGCGGGTTCCTCCTCCGATTACACCGTAGAAGAGTTTGAATACAAGGATAGTGTCCGACCCTGCAAAATAGGTTCCACATACCACCATAGAGAGAATAATATTACCACAAATATAATCTGCTGACACGTTTTGGCAGCATGACATCACGCCACGACCCAATAATTATTTGAACCGTTTTTCTTTAACCAGCCCCGCACATAATGTGAGGCGGTTTCTTGACATGTATTATCGAAATAGAGATCGTGCTCCCCTTATTACGGGATTCTCATCAATACGGACGTGGGTAACCCAACCGCGCCATCAATTACGTCGCTTGGGGGATAAGCGAGTTTTACCAGGCTAGTGGGGGCGCATAGTTTAGTCCGCCCTTATAAAGAGATAAGATCTCACCTTTTTCTACCGACGCCTTCTTCCTCCTTGCTCATCCATTCTCGCGCACTCGAGCTCCAGCACCCAAGTCCACATCCACCTCCTCAACTCTCTCCAAAACATGTCCGGAGCGGGAGGCAAGTGGATGGCCTCCTCCATCATGGAGGGGCACATCAAAAAGTTGCGCGGAGCCGGATACTTAGCCGAGGACATCGCGCACCGGCTGCCAGTCGCGGGGCAGGTCATCCCTACCCCAGAACCACATGAGAGGGTGGTCTTCCTCCCCCACTTCGTCCGCGGACTGGGGTTTCCCCTCCATCCATTTGTCCGCGGCCTCATGTTCTATTATGGGCTGGACTTCCATGATCTGGCCCCGAACTTCATCCTCAACATCTCGGCGTTCATCGTCGTGTGCGAGGCTTTCCTCCGCATCCAGCCCCACTTCGGCCTATGGCTGAAGACCTTCAATATCAGGCCGAAGGTTGTAGGAAGCCAGCAAGCGGAATGCGGCGGAGCCATGGTGGGAAAAATGCCCAGCGTTGCATGGCTCGAGGGCTCCTTCGTGGAGACCGTAAAGGGGTGGCAATCGGGGTGGTTCTACATCATCGAGCCGCCCGACACCAACTGGGTGGCGGCCCCCAAGTTTCGATCCGGAATCCCCACGCGGCTCACTTCCTAGAAGGAGAAGGGCCTGTCCTGGGGTTCATCGGTGGAGCTGGACGGACTCCATAAATGTATCCGGAACATGACAAGCAAGAAACTTAAGCTTGTCAACATAGTCCAAGTTATGCTCTTCTGCCGGATCCTCCCGTGTCAGCAACGGGATTTCAACTTATGGGAGTTCGACCCGGCCCGGCACCAGACTCTAAGCGAGCTCTTCGACATGACGCACAAAGACGTCTAGAGGGTGCTATTCAAGGGCGCCGAGGTCCCTCCCTCTCTCACCGAGGACCGCGGGCTAAGCGTGAAGCACCCTGCGAATCCTGTAAGTTCTGCACATTTGGTAGGATATTTGTTTCCCATAGCATAACCATGTGCAGGGTCTGAGCTATTATGCCTTTAACAAGACTGGGTGGAGGCATCGGAGCAGATCGACTGTCCGGCCCCCCTACCCGAAGACACTGCAGACGCTCTCCTGACGGAGATGCTGACCTCGGCTCCTTATAAGGTGCCGGAGAAGACCAAGAAGAAGGCCAAGGGAACCCGAAAGAGTTCCCGGTGCCAGGTGATACCGGACTCATCGTCTGATAACTCCGCGACGCCCTCCTCCCATGAAGACGAGGAGGAAGATGAAGATGCTCCCCCTCCAGTCGGGGAGACAAGAAAAGGAAGGCCGCCCCAACCGGGGAGGCCGAAGGATCCAAGAAAGGAAGGACTCTCCTTCCGGACTGCTCCACCACCGCCGCCGAAGGTGAAGACGAGTAGCTGCTCAGGGCCAAGCCCCTGGCAAAGTCATAAGTATTCGGATACCAGAGTAACTCATAGCATACCTTTGTCGCACTACTTCTCCTGACGCCGAATATGATTATGCAGACCGCCCCAAGCCCGTATCGACGCATCCTCGTCGGACGGCTCCTTGGATTCGTCGGATATGGATAGCGATCCACTTCTGACCGCCTCCTCCCCTTGCCCTACGGACAATGCCGAGGTATTGTCTCAAGGGGCACCGATCCAGGGGGAGACAATCCCGGAGGCGCCTCAAGGCGACCTTCCGGATTCCAGGAGCAAGGGGAGCAAGGCTCCCGGGGGCTCCAAGTTCGGCTCTCAGCCGAACACCGCGCCGGAACCTCCAACGGTTCCGGACTCGAGCAGGCGGCTCCCTTCCAAAGGGGGTAAGACGCCTGTGCTGGTGACCTCTGTCCATCCAGAGGCACCAGACAACCTGCTGGGAGCGCTTCGCGGCGCTTCCATCGACGAAGAGCATCGCACTATTATGATTGCGGTGATCAAGAAGGTTCAATCCGCCAAGAGCGGACTGACTGAAGTCTGTGCTAGCCTTTTAACAGGTTTTGAGGTAAGTATTTAAAATATAGGAAAAATATTACTGCATAGACAGTAGCCCCTGATGCTCTGTTTGGTGTTCACAAAGAAAAGCCGAATAGAGGATCAAATAATATCCGCAGGAGTCTAATATAAGTATGTCTATATGGGTATGCAGGCTTCGCTGCTGACCTTTGCCGCACCGACTGCGGAGGTCGCCGCACTGAAGCAGGACCTCAAGGGGTCCGAGAAAGAGCTTGGCCTTGCCAAGAGGCAGCTCGAGGAGAGTAAAGGTAAGTAATACCTTGTCTATAGATATATATGTAAAAAAAGATGCGATTGCAAAATGACAGGATCGTCATGAATTTTCCAGGGGACATGACCGAAGTGGCGACCCTGAAGCAAGCGATGTCCGAGGCAGAAAACAAAGCAGCCCAGGAGCGCGCCGAGCGAGAAAAGCAAGCGGCACGGGTGGGCGAGGTGCAACAAGAGCTCCAGGCTCTCGTGACGAAGCACGAGGCTTTTGAGCTTGACTCGAAGACGCGAGAGTCTGAGCTTTCCGCGGCCCTTGAGAGTGCAAAGAATGCCAAGGCTGAAGCCCACAAGGCCCTCCGGGATATTGAGGCGATGAGGAAGATAGCGGCGGGTAAGGCATTCAATATGCAAAGCAAGCATGTGAAAGTAAATTACTTGTTACTTACCCGAGTCCGGAGCTCTCCAGGAGCATACGCAAATTTGCCCCACAGCGTGTCAGATGCCGCAAGGTTTTACCAGGCCGAGGAGGGAAGCTCAACGGAGAAGTTGTTCTGGTCTCAGTATACTGGGACCGAACACCCAATGCCTGTGAGCGACTAGCTGAAGCAACTGGTCGAGCTGCACAAGGCGGCTGAACAGGCCATGAGGGGCCTTATAGTCCGGATGTGGCCTGGCGACGCCCTTCCCAACAGCTACTTCGGCCTGGTGAGGCGGCTTGTGGATGCCTGCCCACGGCTGGAAGTCATCAAGCGGTCCATCTGCATCGAAGGTGCACGCCGGGCTTTTGCCCGTGCAAAGGTGCACTGGGCCAAGATGGACGCCGAGAAGCTGGTGAAGGAGGGGCCGCCGCAGTGCAAGGAGCATCGCCACCACGAGATGTACTTTGAGGGTGTCCTGAAGGGTGCCCGTCTTGTAGCGGACGAGTGTGCGAAAGATGTAATATTTGAATGAACTTGCTCGTGTGATCCTGTATTATGAAAACTTGTTCATATGCGCTATGCAACGCTTGATTGAATTTAAAATATTACCTTCTGTTCGGCTGTTTATCTCATCTGAGAGATGGCTAGTCGTCGGCTTCTGCCCTCGTGCCACGAGTGCTGGGGTGTTTGGGATAAACCTGAGCACTCTTGTTCCCATGTTTGGGTCCTTCGAGGGAGGTGCTCAGCACAACGAACAAGGCAATCGGACTATAATGCTTTATCACTCTCACTTTGCCATAGAATTCTATAATTTTAAAATTTGGTAAAGCCCCTAGTATTCGAAAGGTCGAATTCGGGGCGCTATACAAGCCTTAAGCCGGACAAAGCCGACTCCTCGCTCTAAGCGGCATAAGTCTTTAGGGACTCGAAACCTCTCGAACAGCGACCAGTCTCTCGCCTTATCATGCCAGTCAGTTTTAGATTTCTCTACTGAGGTGCTTAGCCCAGCAGAACCAGGGCACAATCACAGTAGTTCTCCCAGTGCTACCTTAGCCAATATAGTGGAACGTAAGGTACCAAAACATGGGATCCGGGCAAACCCAACTATTGACCCAAGACATGATTCGGAGCTGATGCATACAATGCTATAAGTTCGGGGTGCCGCACTGTCGAAAGTGTTCGGACTTCTCACGTTGTAATATGGGGTATGCTTAAGCGCGTACTAGCCGTACCAGAGTGTACGGGTGCCGGATGTCATGAATGAACATATACATATATATAAAAAGAAAGAATAGAGAATGCAGTAATAGTCTAGTGCTATGCATTGTTTATTCAAAAAGGTGCGCTAAAGCACAATGATACAAGTAGTGCGATAAGCATAGTAGGACTATTTGACATGTCCCTCCAAGGGCAAGCTAAGGAATGGTATTAAAGCAAGTATTTCACTCGTTATCATAATCCACCTGGGAGTTCTGTGGTGCGACGTGGCTTTCTGCCTCCTTGGTTGCTGCATCATGTGTTCGGCCATCATACTGCCGGACAGGGTTTCCAGAGATTGAAGTCCTGAAAGAGAGAAAAATAACAAAGCGGGAAGCCCCTAGTGCGGTTATGTAATGCCCTCGATGCGGCTATATCTCCCACGTGTCGAAGCATGACTTAGAGGCATCACCGCATTGAATGCAATGTCGCAAGTGAGGTAATCTTCACACAACCCATGTAATACATAAGGGGAAGAGATACATAGTTGGCTTACAATCGCCACTTCACACAACACATGAATAAAGCATTACATTCATCCAAATACACTCAAGGTCCGACTACGGAACCAAAATAAAAGAAGACTACCCCAAATGCTACACAGATCCCCGATCGTCCCAACTGGGCTCCACTACTGATCTACTGGAAACGGAACAACATAACGAACACGATCTTCAATGAGCTCCTCCTTGAGCTTGGTTGCGTCATCTGTACGGAATCATCGAGCACCTGCAAACTGGTTTTGGAAGTATTTGTGATTCACGGGGACTCAGCAATCTCACACCCTCACGATCAAGACTATTTAAGCTTATAGGAAGGGTAAAACTATGAGGTGGAGCTGCAGCAAGCGACTAGCATATTTGGTGGCTAACATACGCAAATGAGAGCGAGAAGAGAAGGCAAAGCACGGTCGATGAACTATGATCAAGAAGTGATCCTAGAACAACCTACGTCAAACATAACTCCAACACCGCGTTCATTTCCTGGACTCCGCCGAGAAGAGACCATCACGGTTACACACGCAGTTGATGCATTTTAATTAAGATCAACTTCAGGTTTTCTATAACCGGACATTAACAAATTCCCATCTGCCCATAACCGCGGGCATGGCTTTCGAAAGTTCAAATCCCTGCATGGGTGTCCCAACTTAGCCCATCACAAGCTCTCACGGTCAACGAAGGATATTCCTTCTCCCAAGACAACCCGATCAGACTCGGAATCCCGGTTATAAGACATTTCGGCAATGGTAAAACAAGACCAGCAAAGCCACCCAGATGTGCCGACAAATCCCGATAGGAGCTGCACATATCTCGTTCTCAGGGCACACCGGATGAGTCAGACGTCGGGTGGGCCAACCCAGAGTTGCCCCTGGTATCTCCGGACATCGCTCAGTTTGGACCAACACTTAGACAAGCACTGGCCCGCGGGGTTAAAATAAAGATGACCCTTGGGCTGGCCTAACCCAAGGGAAAAAGAGGCTAGGTGGCGAATGGTAAAACCAATGTTGGGCCTTGCTGGAGGAGTTTTATTCAAGGCGAATTGTCAAGGGGTTCCCATTATAACCCAACTCTGTAAGGAACGCAAAATCCGGGAACATAACACCGATATGACGGAAACTAGGGCGGCAAGAGTGGAACAAAACACCAGGCATAAGGCCGAGCCTTCCACCCTTTGCCAAGTATATAGATGCATTAATTAAATAAGAGATATTCTGATATCCCAACAAAATAACCATGTTCCAAACATGGAACAAGCTCCCATCTTCACCTGCAACTAACAACGCTATAAGAGGGGCTGAGCAAAGCGGTAACATAGCCAAGCAACGGTTTGCTAGGACAAGGTGGGTTAGAGGCTTGGCTTAACAATATGGGAGGCATGATAAGCAAGTGGTAGGTATCGTGGCATAGGCATAGAAAAAGAGCGAGCAACTAGCAAGCAAAGATAGAAGTGATTTCGAGGGTATGGTCATCTTGCCTGAGATCCCGCAAGAAAGAAGAACGAGTCCATGAAGAAGACAAACATACGTAGTCGAACGGGTCCTCACAAACGCGATGTTATCGAAACCAACCCGAAGAAGCAACACCGGAAAGAAGCACACAACATAGTAAACAACCAACACATGAACATGGCATGATATGCGGGATGCGGTATGTGATGCATATGCATGATTTGGAAAGGAATGATTGAACCTGGCCTCAAATTGTAAATCCAAGAGTGCCACTGGAAATGTGAGTTGATTTCGGTCGAAATCTATATAAAGATCACCGGAATCGGATGCATGGATTGGAAATGGCAAGCAAAACAAATATGGCACCGGTCTGCGATAAACAGCAAGTGACCGTCTAAATGCATCAAGATATATATGCTACAGCACCCAAACATAGCAACAAAATACATGGCAGGGATCCACTCATGATGATTGACAAAAGATGAACACTGAGCTACAGCTAATTCACTCATTAACAGGTTCAAACAAGCATGGCAAAAGTGCAAAAGATAACAGGTTTCAGACTTAGTGAAATTAACAGCATATCAGGAATTTATCATCAGGAAGCAATGTTTAGAGCATGAGAACTACATGCTACAGGAACATATCATGGCAAAGCAAGGCATGGTATGAAGCTACTCAAAGCGTATAACAAAAGTCCCTTAGTGACCAAGAGCCAAAAGGGATCAGAAAATACAATTGCAAGCATGTGAACATAGCAAAAACATAAACAGATTCAGACTTAGTGAAAAACTGGAGCATGGCAAAACAATTAGCAAGTAGGCATGTTTACGAGCTCGATGCACTCACTACAAGGCATGGCATGACAATCTAAGCATACACCCAGCAAATAGACATGGCATAGAAGCTAGACATGGTAAGAACAACAACATAGCATGCACGGATCAACAACAACAAGCTCGGCAAAATCGCTAAACATGTTAACAATATGCCAGGAACATTTTATAGCAAAAGTAGAGCTCGATTGACTCAAGCTAGGGTGCTCCATAATTGCAAACAAAGACATGGATGGATAGATCACAACATTATCTAAAAAACATCCTTACTGATCATGCTCAAAAGAGGCACGAATCACTAGGAAACAACATGAACATATAGCATAAAAATAATGACAGGGCAAGGACTTAGTGAAATTCTAAGTCCCTGAAATCAGCATCGTTGAGTAAGCTACTTTGCATGCTTGTGCTAGTCACTACAAAGATCACAAAAATACATGGAATACACCCCTGTAAAGATGGCATGGCATACATCAAAACACATATAGAGCTCATGATCATAGCATGCACACATTAATCATGGAAAAAATGACAAAATGCCATTTGCTGAAACAGATCTGAAACTATCATCACATAGCCCTCTTCCAACAGCATTTCGGGCATCAAGATGAGCTCAAATGGAAATGATGTACTCGTCGAGACGAACATTTTGATATGTTACATGCATGAATCGGAGCTACGATGAGGAAGTTGTGATGCGTCAAAGATTGCATAAAATATTTGTAGTTAGGTCAAAAAGTCAACCGAGGACAATTCCAGATCAGGATCCAGATCGCACGCTTCCCGAGGATGACCTTGAGCTCGCCGGAAATGGTGTCACGATGGCCGGAGCAAGGGGGACTTGACGCCGGTGAGGAAGGTCATCGAGGAGGCGGCTCCGGTGACCGGAGGTGAGGGCCGGCGAGGACGGGGCAGAGCAAGGCGGGGCCGACGAGGTGGGCGACGCGCCGGCGAGGTGGCGGCACGGTGGCGCACGGCGGATGAAGTCCGGCGACGGGGCGGCGGAGTCGCAGGCGCCGACGAGCGGGGCCGACGATGCGCGGGGCGCCGAGCGCCTCGGGCAGCGACGGGATCCGGATCCCGCGGGCCGGATCTGGGCCCTCAGGGCCTGGCACGGTGGAGGAAGGGGTGGTGCCAAGTGGCGCCGCGGGAGTGGTGGAGGGCGCCAGCGGTGCTGAGGTGTCGCCTCGCCATTGGTCGGACGACGTGGCGGCGGGGTGGACACATCTCGCGGCGGGACGGACATGTCGGGCGGTGTGCGGGGGAATTTTTAGGGTTTCATCTACGGGATTTTCGGGGAGAGCCACATATATATAGGTAGAAGGAGCTAGGAGAGTCCAAATGAGGTGCGGTTTGCGGCCACGCGATCGTGATCAAACGGCCTAGATGATGGAGAGGTCTTAGGTGGGTTTTGAGCCACTTTGGAGGGGTGTTGGGCTGCAACACACACGAGGCCTTTTCGGTCCCTCAGTTAACCGTTGGAGTATTAAACAAAGTCCACATGGCACGAAACTTGACATGCGGTCTACCGGTAGTAAACCAAGGCCACATGGCAAGTCTTGATCCAATCCGGAAATGTTTGACACTCGCACACGAAAATAGGTATAAAGGGACACCGGGTGACATAGGAGCGCCGGATTGCAAAACGGGCAACGGGGAAAATGCTTGGATGCATGAGACGAACATGTATGCAAATTAAATGCACATGATGACATGATATGAAATGCATGACACGCAAGCAAATGACAAGGCAACAACAGCGAATAACTGGAGGACACCTGGCACATCGGTCTTGGGGCGTCACAGGTTAAGCCGCGTCTTGGGGCGTGTCGTAGTCGTGCCCCCCTCCCCACCTATGCCCATGGTATTTTCAATGCGTAGTTATGTACGTGTGGCACGGATTTTGCCATTTGGCTAGTACTGGGGTGGGGGCCGTATTGCTATGCGAGCTCGGAACGTGCCAGGCGGTCTTATTGCCGATTACTCCGGCCGCGCTTGAAGGTGTCCGGGTTTTGAATTACCGAACTGGTGGAGTGCCTTAAGAGGCTGCTTTGTGCTTTTGCTGCGAGGGCCGTAGTGTGCTCCTCCGTACAGAGAGAGCGCTATGTGTTTCCATTAACTGTGATGACCCCCCACGGTCCTGGCATCTTGTGCTTAAGGTATGCATAATGCGGTACCGCATTGAATCTCGCAAATGCGGTTCGCCCGAGCAGTACATGATAGCCACTTCGGAACGAGACTATATCGAAGATTAACTCCTCGCTTCGGAAGTTATCCGGGGATCCGAAGACCACTTCTAGTGAGACTAAGCCTGTGCAATGGGCCTCTACACCTGGTATGATGCCTTTGAAGGTCGTTTTTGTGGGTTTGATCCTTGAGGGGTCTATACCCATTTTGTGCACCGTGTCCTGATAAAGCAGGTTTAGGCTGCTGCGGCCATCCATAAGGACTCGAGTGAGGTGAAAGCCGTCAATGATTGGGTCTAGGACCAGTGCGGCGAATCCTCCATGATGGATACTAGTGGGGCGATCCCTGCGATCGAAGGTGATCGGACAAGAGGACCATGGGTTGAACTTTGGGGTGACTGGCTCCAATGCATATATGTCCCTTAGCGCACGCTTCCGCTCCCTCTTGGGGATGTGGTTTGCGTATATCATGTTCACCGTCTGCACTTGTGGGGGGAACCTCTTCTGTCCTCCGGTGTTCGGTTGCCGGGGCTCCTCCTCGTCATCGCTATGTGACCCTTATCTTTGTTTTCGGCATTTAACTTGCCAGCCTGCTTGAACACCCAACAATCCCTGTTGGTGTGATTGGCTGGCTTGTCGGGGGTGCCGTGTATTTGACACGAGCGGTCGAGTATACGGTCCAGACTGGACGGGCCCCGAGTGCTTCTTTTGAATGGCTTTTTCCGCTGACCGGGTTTAGAGCCTTTGAATCCGGCATTGACTGTCGTGTCCTCGGCATTGTCGCTGTTAATGTGGCGCTTGTGTTTGTTGCAACGTGACCTGCCATTGTCATCCTTGGTATCCGAAGTACCATGGTTCTTTGATATGTTATTGCTGCGAGCCAGCCAGCTGTCTTCTCCCGCGCAAAAGCGGGTCATGAGTGTCGTGAGGGCTGCCATATATTTTGGCTTTTCCTAGCCAAGGTGCCGGGCGAGCCACTCGTCACGCATGTTGTGCTTAAAAGCTGCTAGGGCCTTTGCATCCGGACAGTCAACGATTTGATTCTTCTTTGTTAGGAACCGTGTCCAGAATTTCCTGGCCAATTCCTCTGGCTGCTGAATTATGTGGCTCAAGTCATCGGCATCGAGCAGTCGCACATAAGTGCCATGGAAGTTGTCGAGGAATGCGGCTTCCAGATCTTCCCAACTGCCAATGGACTCTGCTGGCAAGCTGTTGAGCCAATGCCGAGCTGGTCCTTTGAGCTTGAGTGGGAGGTATTTGATGGCGTGTAGATCATCACCGCGGGCCATGTGGATGTGCAGGAGGAAATCCTTGATCCATACCGCAGAATCTGTTATGCCGTCATATGATTCGATATTTACGGGTTTGAAACCCTCTGGGATTTGGTGATCCATTACTTCGTCTGTGAAGCATAGGGGGTGTGCGGCGCCCCTGTACTGGGCTATATCGCGACACAGCTCAAATGAATCTTGCGCGCTGTGTTCGGCCCGGCCGGATTTACTTTTACTGTATCCGGTGTGACGGTTATCGTCTCGCATAGTGGCTCGCCCTCGTGATCCGTAGATCGATCTTGTATGTTTTGCTTTGTCCTCCAATACGTCTCGCGGGTCTAGCATGTTTCCCCATGCCTTGTCATTTTTATTTGAGTGGCGTCGGAGTGCGAGCTGAGCTTTTGGCTGAAATGCCTCTCTATCATGGCCACGAGGTGGCCGGTCAGCCGCATCATATGCTGGAGATGTAGGTTTGAGTGTTTCCTCCTCCAGTCGGGGTAGCAGCCTATGCTTTGGGTAACTCTTGGAGGGGTGTTCGAGTTTATATTCCTCGGCCGCAAGGACTTCGGTCCATCTATCAGCTAGCAAATCTTGATCAGCTTGAAGTTGTTGTCGCTTTTTCTTAAGGCTATTTGCCATGGCTATAAGCCGGCGCTTGAAGCACTCTTGTTCGATGGGATCCTCGGGCACGACGAACTTGTCATCGTCGAGGCTTGCCTCGTCTTCGAAGGGAGGCATGTAATTATCATCCTCCGCCTCTCCATCTGCCACTCTCTCGGGAGGGTTGGCTTCTCCATCCTCCTGCCCTAAATCTTGCTGGAGGGGATTGTTGTCGTCTTCGGCACTGTCCGGAGTGGTATTATCTCCTGTGCCGGTGTCACCGCTTTTGCTTTGGCGAGACTTAGAGCGGCGCCGCTGACGTTGGCGCTTGGGTTGCTTCTTGGAGGGGTCATCCTCTACTGTCTCGTCGCCATTGCCTTCTTTGGATGTGTCCACCATGTATATATCATATGATGAGGTGGTTGTCCAGTGCCCCGTGGGCAGTGGTTCCTCTTTGTCTCCTGCATCGTCGTCCATACCGTCGATGTCTTCGGAGTCGAAGTCGAGCATGTCGGTTAAGTCGTCGACAGTGGCTACTAAGTGGGTGGTGGGTGGGCGGCGAATTTCTTCGTCATCCACATCCCAATCCTGCCGGACATAGTTCGGCGAGGATTCTCCTGACAAGGAGAGAGACCTTAGTGAGTTCAGTATGTCGCCGAAGGGCGAGTGCTGAAAAATATCCGTGGAGGTAAACTCCATGATCGGCGCCCAATTGGATTCAATAGGCACGGGCACAGGCGGTTCGGAGTCCGTGGCCGGGGAGGAATCCGGTAATTTGGCGTCACGGCTCTTGTGAAGGGTAAGGTCGATACTTGGCTCGATCGCCGATGAGAGTGCGGCCTCCGTGGTGGGGTCTATCCACCCGCCCATGGAAGGCGCAGCTGGCTCCGAATTGAGGGTCGGAGCGGTTGCTGGCGCGATCTCCTAGACACTGTCAGATGGCAGAGCTAAATCATGCTCATCGTGGCTGTGTGGCGCACTAGGCAGGGGCTCGAATCCGTCGAAGATCAAGTCTCCGTGGATATCGGGCGTATAGTTTAAGCTTCCAAACCTGACCTGATGGCTAGGGGCGTAACTCTCGATCTGCTCCAGATGGCCAAGCGAGTTGGCCCGCAGTGTGAAGCCACCGAATACAAAGATCTGTTCGGGGAGAAAAGTCTCACCCTGGACAGCATCGCCATCGATGATTGAAGGAGCCATCAAGCCTAACGGCGACGACACGGAGGAACTCTCAATGAAAGCACCAATGTCGGTGTCAAAACCGGCGGATCTCGGGTAGGGGGTCCCGAACTATGCGTCTAAGGCGGATGGTAACAGGAGGCAGGGGACACGATGTTTTACCCAGGTTCGGGCCCTCTTGATGGAGGTAAAACCCTACGTCCTGCTTGATTATTCTTGATAATATGTGTAGTACAAGAGTTGATCTACCACAAGATCGGAGAGGCTAAACCCTAGAAGCTAGCCTATGGTATGATTGTATGTTGTCCTACGGACTAAAACCCTCCGGTTTATATAGACACCGGAGGGGGCTAGGGTTACACAAGGTCGGTTACAAAGGAGGAGATATACATATCCGTATTGCCTAGCTTGCTTTCCACGCCAAGTAGAGTCCCAACCGGACACGGGACGAAGTCTTCAATCTTGTATCTTCAAAGTCCAACAGTCCGGCCAAAGGATATAATCTAGCTGTCCGGAGACCACCTAATCCAGGACTCCCTCAAGGTCCGTTTCGTCCGTTTTGCGGTACGCCACACCCCTCCTGATCAACAGGACCCCCGTTTCGACCGTAGGAGGTCCGTTTCCTCCGTTTTGCGGTACGCCACACCCCTCCCGATCAACAGGACCCCGTTCTGAACATAGGAGGTCCGTTTCCTCCATTGTGCGGTACGCCAGGCCTCATTTCCATCGCCTGTTCCGTCCAAGCCCTCCCGATGAACATGACCATGCATTCCATTCCGACCCAGCAGGTTGGCTCCCACGCGTTCCGTTGCCTCCCGATGAACACGACGCATTCCGTTGCCTCTCCATGAACACGACGCATGAAGGAAATATGCCCTAGAGACAATAATAATGTTATTATTTTATTTCCTTATATCATGATAAATGTTTATTATTCATGCTAGAATTGTATTATGTGGAAACATAATACTTGTGTGAATACATAGACAAAGCAAACGTCACTAGTATGCCTCTACTTGACTAGCTCATTAATCAAAGATGGTTATGTTTCCTAACCATAGACATGTGTTGTCATTTGATGAACGAGATCACATTATTAGGAGAATGATGTTATTGACATGACCCATTCCATTAGCTTAGCACCCGATCGTTTAGTATGTTGCTATTGCTTTCTTCATGACTTATACATGTTCCAATGACTATGAGATTATGCAACTCCCATTTGCCGGAGGAACACTTTGTGTGCTACCAAACGTCACAACGTAACTGGGTGATTATAAAGGAGCTCTACAGGTGTCTCCAAAGGTACATGTTGGGTTGGCGTATTTCAAGATTAGGATTTGTCACTCCGATTGTCGGAGAGCTATCTCTGGGCCCTCTCGGTAATGCACATCACATAAGCCTTGCAAGCATTTAAACTAATGAGTTAGTTGCGAGATGATGTATTATGAAACGAGTAAAGAGACTTGCCGGTAACGAGATTGAACTAGGTATTGAGATACCGACGATCGAATCTCGGGCAAGTAAAATACCGATGACAAAGGGAACAACGTATGTTGTTATGCGGTCTGACCGATAAAGATCTTCGTAGAATATGTAGGAGCCAATATGAGCATCCAGGTTCCGCTATTGGTTATTGACCGGAGACGTGTCTCGGTCATGTCTACATTGTTCTCGAACCCGTAGGGTACGCACGCTTAAGGTTTCGATGACAGTTATATTATGAGTTTATGAGTTTTGATGTACCGAAGTTAGTTCGGAGTCCCGGATGTGATCACGGACATAACGGGGAGTCTCGAAATGGTCGATACATAAAGATTGATATATTAGACGGCTATATTCGGACACCGGAAGTGTTCCGGGTGATTTCGGAGAAAACCGGAGAGCCGGAGGGTTACCGGAACCCTACCGGGAGAAGTAATGGGCCATATGGGCCTTAGTGGAGAGAGAGAGGGGCAGCCTGGGTGGGCCGCGCGCCTCCTCCCCCCTGGTCTGAATTGGACTAGGAGAGGGGGGCGGCGCCCCCCTTTCCTTCTTCCTCCCCACTTCCTTCCCCCTCCTAGTAGGAGTCCTACTCCTACTAGGAGGAGGACTCCTCCTGGCGCGCCAATAGGGGTCGGCCGGCCTCCTCCCCTTGCTCCTTTATATACGGGGGCAGGGGGCACCCCTAGACACACAAGTTGATCCACGTGATCATATTCTTAGCCGTGTGCAGTGCCCCCTTCCACCATAATCCTCGATAATATTGTAGCGGTGCTTAGGCGAAGCCCTGCGACGGTAGTACATCAAGATCGTCACCACACCGTCGTGCTGACGGAACTCTACCCCGACACTTTGCTGGATCGGAGTCCGGGGATCGTCATCGAGCTGAACGTGTGCTAAAACTCGGAGGTGCCATAGTTTTGGTGCTTGATCGGACGGGCTGTGAATACGTACGACTACATCAACCGCGTTGTGCTAACGCTTCCGCTGTCGGTCTACAAGGGTACATAGATCACACTCTCCCCTCTCGTTGCTATGCATCACCATGATCTTGCGTGTGCGTAGGAAAATTTTGAAATTACTACGTTCCCCAACAACGCATTCCGTTGCCTCCCCATGAACACGACGCATTCTGTTTCCTCCCCATGAACACGACGACGACGTTGTTTCTCCATTCCGACCCAGCAATGTACACGAGCCCTGGTCGTACGTATGCACGAGTAGGCGTTGAGACCCCGCCCGTATGTACACATTGTTGGGGAACGTAGCAGAATTTTAAAATTTTCTACGCATCACCAAGATCAATCTATGGAGTCATCTAGCAACGAGGGAGACGGGAGTGCATCTACATACCCTTGTAGATTGCACGCGGAAGCGTTCAAGAGAACGGGGTTGATGGAGTCGTACTCGTCGTGATCCAAATCACCGATAACCTAGCGCCGAACAAACGGCACCTCCGCGTTCAACACACGTACGGTTGGGAAGACGTCTCCTCCAACTTGATCTAGCAAGGGGGTAGGAGAGGTTGATGAAGATCCAGCGGCACGAGGCGTGGTGGTGGAAGCAACGGTGATCTCAGCAGGGCTTCGCCAAGCTCAGGGTGAGGGAGGAGTGTCACGGGAGGGAGAGGGAGGCGCCAGGGGCTAGGGTGCGGCTGCCCTCCCTCTCCCCCACTATATATAGGGTCCCTAGGGGGGCGCCGTCCCTAGGAGATCCAATCTCCAAGGGGGGCGGCGGCCAAGGGGGTGGCTTGCCCCCCAAGCCTAGTGGGGCGCACCCCACCCCTAGGGTTTCCAACCCTAGGCGCAGGGGAGGCCCAAGGGGGGCGCACCAGCCCACTAGGGGCTGGTTCCCCTCCCACTTCAGCCCATGGGGCCCTCCGAGATAGGTGGCCCCACCCGGTGGACCCCCGGGACCCTTTCGGTGGTCCCGGTACAATACCGATTACCCCCGAAACTTTCCCGATGGCTGAAATTTGGCTTCCTATATACAAATCTTCACCTCCGGACCATTCCGGAACTCCTCGTGATGTCCAGGATCTCATCCAGGACTCCGAACAACTTTCGGGTTACCGTATACTAATATCTCAACAACCCTAGCGTCACTGAACCTTAAGTGTGTAGACCCTACGGGTTCGGGAGACACGCAGACATGACCGAGACAACTCTTCGGTCAATAACCAACAGCTGGATCTGGATACTCATGTTGGCTCCCACATGCTCCTCGATGATCTCATCGAATGAACCACGATGTCGAGGATTCAATCAATCTGTATACAATTCCCTTTGTCAATCGGTATGTTACTTGCCCGAGACTCGATCGTTGGTATCCCAATACCTCGTTCAATCTCGTTACCGGCAAGTCACTTTACTCGTGCCGTAATGCATGATCCCGTGATCAACCACTTGGTCACATTGAGCTCATTCTGATGACGCATTACCGAGTGGGCCCAGATATACCTCTCCGTCATACGGAGTGACAAATCCCAGTCTCGATTCGTGCCAACCCAACAGACACTTTCGGAGATACCTGTAGTGTACCTTTATAGTCACCCAGTTACGTTGTGACGTTTGGCACACCCAAAGCACTCCTACGGTATCCGGGAGTTGCACAATCTCATGGTCTAAGGAAATGATACTTGACATTCAGAAAAGCTATAGCAAACGAACTACACGATCTTTGAGCTATGCTTAGGATCGGGTCTTGTCCATCACATCATTCTCCTAATGATGTGATCCCGTTATCAATGACATCCAATGTCCATAGTCAGGAAACCATGACTATCTTGTGATCAACGAGCTAGTCAACTAGAGTCTCACTAGGGACGTGTTGTGGTCTATGTATTCACACATGTATTACGATTTCCGGATAACACAATTATAGCATGAACAATAGACAATTATCATGAACAAAGAAATATAATAATAACCATTTTATTATTGCCTCTAGGGCATATTTCCAACAGTCTCCCACTTGCACTAGAGTCAATAGTCTAGTTACATTGTGATGAATCGAACACCCATGCAGTTCTGGTGTTGATCATGTTTTGCTCTAGGGAGAGGTTTAGTCAACGGATCTGCCACATTCAGGTCCGTATGTACTTTACAAATATCTATGTCTCCATTTTGAACACTTTCACGAAGGGTGTTGAAGCGACGCTTGATATGTCTGGTCTTCCTGTGAAACCTGGGCTCCTTGGCAAGGGCAATAGCTCCAGTGTTGTCATAGAAGAGAGTCATCGGGCCCGATGCATTGGGTATGACTCCTAGGTCGGTAATGAACTCCTTCACCCAGATTGCCTCTTGTGCTGCCTCCGAGGCTGCCATGTACTCCGCTTCACATGTAGATCCCGCCACAACGCTTTACTTGCAACTGCACCAACTTACTGCCCCACCATTCAAAATATATACATATCCGGTTTGTGACTTAGAGTCATCCAGATCTGTGTCGAAGCTAGCATCGACGTAACCCTTTACGATGAGCTCTTCGTCACCTCCATAAACGTGAAACATATCCTTAGTCCTCTTTAGGTATTTCAGGATATTCTTGACCGCTGTCCAGTGTTCCATGCCGGGATTACTTTGGTACCTTCCTACCAAACTTATGGCAAGGTTTACATCAGGTCTGGTACACAGCATAGCATACATGATAGACCCTATGGCCGAGGCATAGGGGACGACACTGATCTTTTCTCTATCTTCTGCTGTGGTCGGGCATTGAGCCGTGCTCAATCTTGTACCTTGCAATACAGGCAAGAACCCCCTTCTTTGACTGATCCATTTTGAACTTCTTCAATATCTTGTCAAGGTACGTACTTTGTGAAAGACCAGTGAGGCGTCTCGATCTATCTCTATAGATCTTGATGCCTAATATATAAGTAGCTTCTCCAAGATCCTTCATTGAAAAACACTTGTTCCAGTAGGCCTTTATGCTTTCCAAGAATTCTATATCATTTCCCATCAACAGTATGTCATCCACATAAAATATGAGAAATGCTACAGAGCTCCCACTCACTTTCTTGTAAATGTAGGCTTCTCCATAAGTCTGCGTAAACCCAAACGCTTTGATCATCTCATCAAAACGAATGTTCCAACTCCGAGATGCTTGCACCAGCCCATAAATCGAGCGTTGGAGCTTGCACACCTTGTCAGCATTCTTAGGATCTACAAAACCTTCCGGCTGCATCATATACAATTCTTCCTTAAGGAAACCATTAAGGAATGCCGTTTTGACGTCCATTTGCCATATCTCATAATCATAGAATGCAACAATTGCTAACATGATTCGGACGGACTTCAGCTTCGATACGGGTGAAAAAGTCTCATCGTAGTCAACCCCTTGAACTTGTCGATAACCCTTAGCGACAAGCCGAGCTTTATAGATGGTTACATTACCATCCGCGTCTGTCTTCTTCTTAAAGATCCATTTATTTTCTATGGCTCGCTGATCATCGAGCAAGTCAGTCAAAGTCCATACTTCATTTTCATACATGGATCCTATCTCGGATTTCATGGCTTCCAGCCATTTGTCAGAATCCGGGCCCGCCATTGCTTCTTCATAGTTTGAAGGTTCACCGTTGTCTAACAACATGATTTCCAAGACAGGGTTGCCGTACCACTCTGGTGCAGAACGTGTCCTCGTGGACCTATGAAGTTCAGTAGCAACTTGATCTGAAGTTTCATGATCATCATCATTAACTTCCTCTCTAGTCGGTGCAGGCACCTCAGGAACATTTTCTTGAGCTGCGCCACTTACCGGTTCAAGACGTAATACTTCATCAAGTTCTACTTTCCTCCCACTTATTTCTTTCGAGAGAAACTCTTTCTCTAGAAAGTACCCATTCTTGGCAACAAAGATCTTGCCTTCGGATCTGAGGTAGAAGGTATACCCAATAGTTTCTTTAGGGTATCCTATGAAGACGCATTTTTCCGATTTGGGTTCGAGCTTTTCTGGCTGAAGTTTCTTGACATAAGCATCGCATCCCAAACTTTTAGAAATGACAGCTTAGGTTTCTTCCCAAACCATAATTCATATGGTGTCGTCTCAACGGATTTCGACGGAGCCCTATTTAAAGTGAATGCGGCAGTCTCTAAAGCATAGCCCCAAAATGACAGCGGTAGATCGGTAAGAGACATCATAGATCGCACCATATCCAATAGAGTGCGATTACGATGTTCAGACACACCATTACGCTGAGGTGTTCCAGGCGGCGTGAGTTGTGAAACTATTCCACATTTTCTTAAGTGTGTGCCAAATTCGTTACTCAAGTATTCTCCCCCACGATCTGATCGCAAGAACTTGATTTTCCTATCACGTTGATTCTCAACCTCACTCTGAAATTCCTTGAACTTTTCAAAGGACTCAGACTTGTGTTTCATTAAGTAGACATACCCATATCTACTCAAGTCATCAGTGAGGGTGAGAACATAACGATAGCCACCGCGAGCCTCAACACTCATTGGACCGCACACATCAGTATGTATGATTTCCAATAAGTTGATTGCTCGCTCCATTGTTCCTGAGAACGGAGTCTTCGTCATTTTACCCATGAGGCATGGTTCGCACGTGTCAAATGATTCGTATTCAAGAGACTCCAAAAGTCCATCTTCATGGAGCTTCTTCATGCGTTTGACACCTATGTGACCAAGGCGGCAATGCCACAAGTATGTGGGACTATCATTATCAACCTTACATCTTTTGGTATTCACACTATGAATATGTGTAACATTACGCTCGAGATTCATTAAGAATAAACCATTCACCAACGGAGCATGACCATAAAACATATCTCTCATATAAATAGAACAACCATTATTCTCGGATTTAAATGAGTAGCCATCTCGAATTAAACGAGATCCTGATACAATGTTCATGCTCAAAGCTGGCACTAAATAACAATTATTGAGGTCTAAAACTAATCCCGTAGGCAAATGTAGAGGCAGCGTGCCGACGGCGATCACATCGACCTTGGAACCATTCCCGACGCGCATCGTCACCTCGTCCTTCGCCAGTCTCTGCTTATTCCGCAGCTCCTGCTTTGAGTTACAAATGTGAGCAACCGCACCGGTATCAAATACCCAGGAGCTACTACGAGTACTGGTAAGGTACACATCAATTACATGTATATCACATATACCTTTAGTGTTGTCGGCCTTCTTGTCCGCTAAGTATTTGGGGCAGTTCTGCTTCCAGTGACCACTTCCCTTGCAATAAAAACACTTAGTCTCAGGCTTGGGTCCATTCTTTGGCTTCTTCCCGGCAGCTTGCTTACCGGGCGCGGCAACCCCCTTGCCGTCCTTCTTGAAGTTCTTCTTACCATTGCCTTTCTTGAACTTAGTGGTTTTATTCACCATCAACACTTGATGTTCCTTTTTGATTTCCACCTCCGCTGATTTCAGCATTGAATATACCTCAGGAATGGTCTTTTCCATCCCCTGCATATTGAAGTTCATCACAAAGCTCTTGTAGCTCGATGGAAGCGACTGAAGGATTCTGTCAATGACCGCGTCATCCAGGAGATTAACTCCTAGCTGAGTCAAGCGGTTATGCAACCCAGACATTTTGAGTATGTGCTCACTGACAGAACTATTTTCCTCCATCTTACAACTGAAGAACTTGTCGGAGACTTCATATCTCTCGACCCGGGCATGAGCTTGGAAAACCATTTTCAGCTCTTCGAACATCTCGTATGCTCCGTGTCTCTCAAAACGCTTTTGGAGCCCCGGTTCTAAGCTGTAAAGCATGCGGCACTGAACGAGGGAGTAATCATCAGCATGTGACTACCAAGCGTTCATAACGTCTTGGTTCTCTGGGATGGGTGCGTCACCTAGCGGTGCTTCTAGGACATAATCTTTCTTGGCAGCTATGAGGATGATCCTCAGGTTCCGGACCCAGTCCGTATAGTTGCTGCCATCATCTTTCAGCTTGGTTTTCTCTAGGAACGCGTTGAAGTTGAGGGCAACATTAGCATGGGCCATTTGATCTACAAGACATAGTGTAAAGATTTTAGACTAAGTTCATGATAATTAAGTTCATCTAATCAAATTATTCAATGAACTCCCACTCATATAGACATCCCTCTAGTCATCTAAGTGAAACATGATCCGAGTCAACTAGGCCGTGTCCGATCATCACGTGAGACAGACTAGTCAACATCGATGAACATCTTCATGTTGATCATATCTTCTATACGACTCATGCTCGGCCTTTCGGTCTTCTGTGTTCTGAGGCCATGTCTGTACATGCTAGGCTCGTCAAGTCAACCTAAGTGTATTGCGTGTGTAAATCTGGCTTACACCCGTTGTATTCGAACGTTAGAATCTATCACACCCGATCATCACGTGGTGCTTCGAAACAACGAACCTTCGCAACGGTGCATAGTTAGGGGGAACACTTTCTTGAAATTATTACGAGGGGTCATCTTATTTAAGCTACCGTCGTTCTAAGCAAATAAGATGTAAAACATGATAAACATCACATGCAATCAAATAGTGACATGATATGGCCAATATGATTTGCTCCTTTTGATCTCCATATTCGGGGCTCCATGATCATCGTTGTCACTGGCATGACACCATGATCTCCATCATCGTGTCTTCTTGAAGTTGTCTCGTCATCTATTACTTCTACTACTATGGCTAACGCTTTAGCAATAAAGTAAAGTAATTACATGACGTTTATATTGACACGCAGGTCATAAATAAATAAAGACAACTCCTATGGCTCCTGCCAGTTGTCATACTCATCGACATGCAAGTCGTGATTCCTATTACAAGAACAGGATCAATCTCATACATCACATATATCATTCATCACATCCTTTTGGCCATATCACATCACACGGCACATGCTGCAAAAACAAGTTAGACGTCCTCTAATTGTTGTTGCAAGTTTTTACGTGGCTGCTATAGGTTTCTAGCAAGAACGTTTCTTACCTACGCCAAAACCACAACGTGATATGCCAATTTCTATTTACCCTTCATAAGGACCCTTTTCATCGAATCCGATCCGACTAAAGTGGGAGAGACAGACACCCGCCAGCCACCTTATGCAACTAGTGCATGTCAATCGGTGGAACCAGTCTCACGTAAGCGTACGTGTAAGGTCGGTCCGGGCCACTTCATCCCACGATGCCGCCGAATCAAGATAAGACTAGTAACGGCAAGCAAATTGACAATATCGACGCCCACAACTGCTTTGTGTTCTACTCGTGCATAGAAACTACGCATAGACCTAGGTCATGATGCCACTGTTGGGGAATGTAGCAGAATTTTAAAATTTTCTATGCATCACCAAGATCAATATATGGAGTCATCTAGCAACGAGGGAGAGGGGAGTGCATCTACATACCCTTGTAGATCGCGCGCGGAAGCATTCAAGAGAACGGGGTTGATGGAGTCGTACTCGTCGTGATCCAAATCACCGATGACCTAGCGCCGAACGGACGGCACCTCCGCGTTCAACACACGTACGGTTGGGAAGAAGTCTCCTCCAACTTGATCTAGCAAGGAAGAAGGAGAGGTTGATGAAGATCCAGCAGCACAACGGCGTGGTGGTGGAAGCAACGGTGATCTCGGCAGGGCTTCGCCAAGCTCACGGAGAGGGAGGAGTGTCATGGGAGGGAGAGGGAGGCGCCAGGGGCTATGGTGCGCCTGCCCTCCCTCTCCCCCACTATATATAGGGTCCCTAGGGGGGGCCGGCCCTAGGAGATCCAATCTCCAAGGGGGGCGGCGGCCAAGGGGGTGGCTTGCCCCCAAGCCAAGTGGGGCGCCCCCACCCCTAGGGTTTCCAACCCTAGGCGCAGGGGGAGGCCCAAGAGGGGCGCACCAGCCCACTAGGGGCTGGTTCCCCTCCCACTTCAGCCCATGGGGCCCTCCGGGGTAGGTGGCCCCACCCGGTGGACCCTCGGGACCCTTCCGGTGGTCCCGGTACAATACCGATTACCCCCGAAACTTTCCCGATGGCCGAAATTTGACTTCCTATATATAAATCTTCACCTCCGGACCATTTCGGAACTCCTCGTGACGTCCGGGATCTCATCCGGGACTCCGAACAACTTTCGGGTTACCGCATACTAATATCTCAACAACCCTAGCGTCACCGAACCTTAAGTGTGTAGACCCTACAGGTTCGGGAGACACGCAGACATGACCGAGACAACTCTCCGGTCAATAACCAACAGCGGATCTGGATACCCATGTTGGCTCCCACATGCTCCTCGATGATCTCATCGGATGAACCATGATGTCGAGGATTCAATCAATCTGTATACAATTCCGTTTGTCAATCGGTACGTTACTTGCCCGAGACTCGATCATCGGTATCCCAATACCTCGTTCAATCTCGTTACCGGCAAGTCACTTTACACGTGCCGTAATGCATGATCCCGTGATCAACCACTTGGTCACATTGAGCTCATTATGATGATGCATTACCGAGTGGGCCCAGAGATACCTCTCCGTCATACGGAGTGACAAATCCCAGTCTCGATTCGTGCCAACCCAACAGACACTTTCGGAGATACCTGTAGTGTACCTTTATAGTCACCCAGTTACGTTGTGACGTTTGGAACACCCAAAGCACTCCTACGGTATCCGGGAGTTGCACAATCTCATGGTCTAAGGAAATGATACTTGACATTCAGAAAAGCTATAGCAAACGAACTACATGATCTTTGAGCTATGCTTAGGATTGGGTCTTGTCCATCACATCATTCACCTAATGATGTGATCCCGTTATCAATGACATTCAATGTCCATAGTCAGGAAACCATGACTATCTTTTGATCAACGAGCTAGTCAACTAGAGGCTCACTAGGGACGTGTTGTGGTCTATGTATTCACACATGTATTACGATTTCCAGATAACACAATTATAGCATGAACAATAGACAATTATCATGAACAAAGAAATATAATAATAACCATTTTATTATTGCCTCTAGGGCATATTTCCAACACACATACATGGTCGTATTTTCTTTCTTGCACCCTGGCCGCTGTACGTACGTGTACATGCTATGTGCGCGCCTCTACTATGACATGTACGCGCCTCTACTACGACACGTGCGCGTCTCTAGATCCACAAGTATATATGTACGTACACGTTCACGACCAGAATGACAATGCTACATACGCTTCGACCAGGTGGGTCCCGACTGTCAGGCACATCCTTGCCTGCGAAGATGTAGCTGGTGGGTCCCAACAGTCAGGGGGTGAATCATTTTTTATTTGCCCGGACGCACTTCCTTGCGTGCGAAGATGTAGCTGGTGCGTCCCAGCAGTCAGGGGCAAATGTTTTTTTTGCGAAATACGGTGGCCCGTCCGATGGGTCCCCATTGTCAGGTGGAGGAATAATTATTTTGCACGTAATAAGGAGGCACTTCCTTGCTGCGGCCGTGGACCTAGCTGTCAGCCTCTCCACGTCCAGTCCACGTCAGATGGAAGCCGTTCCTTGACCATGTTGACCACGCCGCGCCGAGAGCACCAGGGCGGTGGACGACGGCGAGGCCTAGGAAGGGGATGACGCGGAGCCAGGGAAGACGTGGCAGTGGATGCCCACGCGTAGAGGAGTACGAGGGTTCACTAGTTCGCTGCGGTGTGAGGCTGTCGTCGCCGCAGAATAACAGGGGGTGTGGGTGAGTAGAGGGATGGCCTGGCCAGCGGTGGGAGTAGTAGGGGGCGGTGAGGCCTCTGCCGCATCGCAGCCGGCCACGGGAGGCAGGAGCACGAGGCACGACCGGCGCTGGTTTGGGCGGCTGGAGCAAGAAGACCAGAGGTTGAAGAAGCACTACGACCGTTGGATGGACATCATACGGTCACTGGAGCTAGAATCGTGCATATTGACTAAGTTGACAAAGCCCTCCGTCCCCATCAACTTAGTAGGCCCACAAGTCAGCCTGCAACTATACTGGGTCCCGGCTAACAGGGGGAGTATTCATTTTTTTGTGCGTAATAAGGAGGCACTTCCTTGCGTGCGAAGATATAGTTGGTGGGTCCGAGCTGTCAGCGGCGGTAACATTTTTTGCGAAATACAGAGGCCCTTTCGGTGGGTCCCTGATGTCAGGTGGAGGAATCATTATTTTGCGCGTAATAAGGAGGCATTTCCTTGCGTGCGGCCGTGGACCCAGCTGTCGGCCTCTCCACGTACAGTCCACTTCAGATGCATGTCGGTCTTTGACCACGTTGACCAGGCCGCGTCGAGAGCATCAGGGCGGTGGACGACGGCGAGGCCTAGGAAGGGAATGACATGGAGGCAGGGAAGACTCGGCAGTTGTTTCCCACGCGGAGGGGAGTACGACTGTACGAGGGTTTACTGGTTCGTCTGCCGTCGCTGGAGAATAACAGCAGGTGTGGGTGAGTAGAGGGATGGCTAGGCCAGCGATGGGAGTACGATGGGGCGGTGAGGCCTGCGCTGCAGCAAAGCCGACCGCGGGGAGGAGGGAGCAGGCAGTCCCGCCGGCGCTTGTTTGAGCGGCTGGAGCAGGAAGAGCAGAGATTGAAGAAGCACGACGGCCGTTGGATGGCCATCCAACAGCCACTGCTTGTGCGTCAACCTTTTTTTAGGAAAGCCTCAAATTTGTGGAAAACAGCATACAGCCCATCTGCCATTATTTCTAATAATTTACAGCCCATTTGCTAATTATTAAGGTTTTTTTGGAGCCCATATTCTTTTTGTTAGCATTACAGCCCATATTATGGCCACAGTTAAAAAATTATACGAAATTTTGCATATTTCGGTGCGTTCCGAACTATTTTTAATCTCGAAATTTCGACTCACATTCAAACTGATTTTAAAAATAAATATATATCAATATAAAATCCAACAAATTCTCCATGCATAAAAATTAATGTAATTTAAAATCTTGAAATGAAAAAAAAATATTTGAGACTAATTGCCGGTTTGATGTGTTTTAAAAATGTACAGCCCATTTCTCATTACTAATGGGCCATTTTCTCGGCCAGGTGAATGAAAGCTCTCCTCGTCTTGAAAGATTTGCAGCCCAACAGGCCTGACAAAGCGACTTACTTGGCAAATCACAAAAAAACTGGGTTGTGGCCGTGGACCCAGCTGTCAGCCTCTCCACGTATAGTACTCTTCCGATGGAAGTCGTTCCTTGACCATGTTGACCACGCCACGCGGAGAGCACCACGGCGGTGGACGACGGTGAGGCCTAGGAAGGGAACGACGTAGAGTCGGGGAAGACGCAGTAGTGGAAACCCGCGCGGAGAGGAGTACGAGGGTTCACTGGTTCGGCTGCGATGTGAGGCTGCCATCGCCGCAGGGCCTGGCCAGCGGTGGGAATAGTAGGGGGCGGTGAGGCCTCCGCGGCAGCATAGCCGGCCACGGGAGGCAGGAGCATGCGGCACGACCGGCGCTGCTTTGGGCGGCTGGAGCAAGAAGACCAGAGGTTGAAGAAGCACTACGACCATTGGATGGGCATCGTACGGTCACTGGAGCTAGAATCGTTCATATTGACTAAGTTGACAAAGCCCTTCGTCCCCGTCAACTTAGTAGGCCCACGAGCCAGCCTCCCACCAAGGTGGGTCCCAGCTAGCCGGGGGAGTATTCATTTTTTGTGCGTAATAAGGAGGCACTTCCGGTGGGTCCAAGCTGACAACGGGGGAACATTTTTTCACGAAATACGGTGGCCCGTCAGGTGGGTCCTAGCAGTCAGGGGGGAAAATGTTTTTTTCACAAAATACGGTGGCCCGTCCAGTGGGTCCCTGCTGTCAGTTGGAGGAATCATTACTTTCCGCGTAATAAGGAGGTACTTACTTGCTGCGGCCGTGGACCCAGCTGAGACTCTCCACGTACAGTATACTTCCGATGGAAGTTGTTCCTTGACCATGTTGACCTCGTCGCGTTCCATTGCATGCATGCGTCCATGGGCGTGGTGTGTCCCCACTGTCAGCCTCTCACGTACAGTCATGTTCCGATGACTCTCGGTTGTTGACCATGTTGACCACACCATGCCGAGCGCACCCAGACTGGAACGACCCGGAGATGGGGAAGACGGGGCAGTGGAGTCACAGATGGAGAGGAGTGGGAAACTTCACTGGTACGGGTGCGCGGCAGCACAACCGCGGTGCCTCCCACGGGAGACAGGAGCAAGAACAAAGGTTGAAGAAGGAGCACGGATGTTGGATTAACATCCAACGGTCCAGCTGCTCGAATCATTTGTTGATTAAGTTGACAAAGTCGTGCGTACACATCCGCTTAGTAGGCCCACAAGTCAGTCACCAAATCTGATGGGTCCCAGCTGTCAACGGGATGAATAATTTTTTTCACAAAACAAGGAGGCACTTCCTTTCGTGCGAAGATACAGCCGGTGGATCCCAGCTGTCAGGTGGAGGAAACATTTTTTCAGCTTAATAAGGAGGAACTTTCCTTGCGTGCGACCATGGACCTTGTGGGTCCCAGCCGTCAGGCTCTCCACGTACAGTCCTCTTCCGATGACTCTCGTTTGTTGACCACGCCGCACCGAACGCAGCGAGGCGGTGGACAACAGCGAGGCCCTGGACGGGAACGACTCGGAGATGGGAAAACGCAGTAGTGGAGTCGCAGATTGAGAGGGGGAGAAGGGTTATAACTGGTTTTGTTGCGGCATGGGGCTGTAGTCTGTGGACAATAACAGGAGGTGTCGAGGGGTGGAGGGATAGCCTGGCCGATGGTGGAGTAGCGCTTCGCAGCGATGCATGCTAAGCAGAGCCGCTAGCCGCTGGAGGCTGGACCAGGCGGTCCCGGCGACGCTAGAGGAAGAAGATGAGAGATTGAAGGTGCATGCCAGCCGTTGGATATAAATCCAATGGCTGTGGATGACACAATCATTTGTTGACCAAGTTGACAACGCCCTGCGTAGGCTTCGACCTATTGGCCCACATGTCAGCCTGCAAAAATGTGGCATATATTTAACCCATGTTTTCTAGAATGTACAGTCCATTTGTTGGGCTGGGTGAACAAATAATTTCGCGTCAATCAGGCCCATTTATATTTTCTAAGAAATCCCAGCCCATTTGCACTTCCTTGAAATACACGTATTAGGTGGGCTCGTTATATATATAATGTTATGTTAGAAGGAGCAATTAATATCAAAGAATAAACCGGAGAGGCACATTTTTTATATATATAATTAAGAAATTAGCGAGTTATTGCTCAAAATAAAAATGAGCGCGTTATTATTAAATTGGTCGTTAAAATCTTCGCAAGCTTTTGTACACAATCACCAGGATTTTCCTTGCGTGTGAGTCAAAAACAACCAGGATTTTCCTTGCCAACTTCCGTTAAACATTTACTTTTATAAGTTAATAACACGTGGGATGTTTTTATAATGTATATATAAGTCTCTATAAAATAGATAATAATAGTAATAATATAAATATATATAATGTGGTTAGAAGGGAAAACATAAATTGGACACAGCATTACTTTTATAGGAGACCTGCGTTTTATACCCCACAGTAGGCATACTAACAAGTTCACACACAAATACAACAGAAAAGGTAAACATTCATATCAAACTCAGGTTCACAGGACACGTTCATATTCATAGCCAACATTCACTACCAACAACTCAAAAGATTCATATATACACAAGCTCAGCATATCTATGCATCCAAATGATTGATAGATCACACGACAATATTCATACATAATTCACAAAAAGATTCAGATATAGACATGTTCAGTATGTTTATGCATCCAAATGATTGAGATCACATCCAATATGATCCATGGAAGAACTTTAATTACCTAGGGTACAGACTGGTAAATGGTATTCAATCGGAGGTACTTCTTGCTAAAATTAGTTCTTATACGAGTAAACTTTCGAGTACATAAGAGGCAGCACAGACAATCTGAACTTTGCTTGTAGGTTTATCCTCAAATAGTGGCCTTGTGCCGAGGGAGGTTTGAGCAACTTGGCCACTACTTTCATCCAACTAGTTTACTGGCTCATCTTGGTCTTGTATCTCGCAAAAATTCTACATTGCATATGAGAAAGGAGGCGGTTGAGAAAATGAACCACCCAAATTTTTTGTGCAGTTCAACTGAAATGGAGCATCCTTGGCGTGTAGACTGATTAAGTGCCAGATGAATATACGCGTCAACCAACTTGTCTAGAATCTTTAGACTCCATGCCATATAGTTCGCTACCATATGTGTCGATAACCAAAAGACACAAGTTGGGACCAAAGACTGGATTGCGTTTTTCTGGGCTATGCACCAAGCAATATTTTTGGCATTCACTCTCCTAATACTTGGAGTTTGACAATTGGTTGACGCCGGTTGATACTCGAATGAATATAGGCACTTCTTTTCAACATCGATGCTTGTTTGAGTGAACTTTGGAGTACATAGCAGCAGCATAAGTACCTGTCCATCTGATCATTTTGTGCAGTTCTATTGAAATCACCTGATGTAATGATTTGCCGGCTCCAAATTACTCCTTAATGAAATCGGCAAACAGTAGCACAATACCAAATTACAAATACATATGACAGGCACAATAATCAGGATAAAGACCAGTACCAACATGTGTGAGGTAGCATATCAATTACTATTTCCTTTGACTGGAAGCCGAGATACGCCAAGCGACTAACAGCAAAGGAAGAAAGCAAGTGGAGATTAGTGACTGACAGGAAAGGACGGAAGCTGTCGAGGCAATGAAGCACCCAAAGTTTTTGTGCAGTTCCACCAAAATCGAGCATCCCTGTTGGCACATATATTGAGAGAGTGAGATTACTGTAATAGTGGGACTAGTTGATGAAACATACACTAACAAATAGAAGCACCCTCATTATCTTAATGGGTAAATTCAGCAACATAGTAGTCTTGCTTAAAGAGAGGTATTAGTTTATTTAATCAGTGCCAATTAGCTCAACTCAACACTCAAAGCATTGCCATTTATCATAGGTTGCAAAACTTTAACCTGCAAAGATAAAGGAGTTTCTCATGATAGTAGCATGATACAAATAGAGATGACAGCAAACTAATATGGATGAAGGCCTTAGGCCCGTACCAACCTGAGAAAAGAAGCTTATTCATGTAGTCCCATAAGAGATGATAAAGCACTCACTGGAATCACACAATAGTATATATTTTTGTGCACTTCAAATGTATGGTTGAAATCACTCTTGTTTACCAGTGCTGAGATTATATCGAAAGATTATCAAGAACTTCCAGCAGAGTTAAAGCACTGTCTGGGATACAGTTCATCGTATTGTCTTGTGTAGTTCCACTAAAATGTATGATTGGCACAACATGATCCCTATTTGCACAAGTAGGAACAAGGTGAAACCTTCATTAGCTTAGCGAGAAAGGATAGGAAGACATTAGCATATTACTCAAAGAGTAGCATCAAATTCATGATGGACAATACGCAAAACATTGCCTCATTGAACCAATGGCAATAAATTGACATGCAAAACAATAGCACTATTATGTCATGACACTAATAATATTCCCTCCCTGCTCCACCACATGATTCACCTCCATAGACAAACATACACACGTACATGATTCATCATAGGGTCCTACTAAAGATTTGTTTAACTCCAATAGGAAAATTAGGCAGTAATAAATTAGTGGTACTTAAGTACTCCTAATTAATTAAGTGAGACAGCAGAAGTGGAAGGGATCCCTAGAGGATCGTCTCACATGTAAGGTAGTCGTTGCCGGAGCCCTTGAATGGCCTCGACCGAGGCCTCTGGCTTCAGCAAGATTGCCTTGGCACTGTTTATTCTTCTTCTTCCTCTTCATGCTCTATTTCTCTTTCTCCTCACCAGTTGGTGAAACCAAGTACATGATTAGCCTTCAATTCAGAATTGGTTTTGTCAGTGAGGGAGTACAAGTGTACTAGTAAAAAAAACAGCATTATTTTCTCATGGCAGTCGGAAAATAGAGATGAACACATGCATTAAATATCATTCTTACCTAAAGGAAGGTTATGGCGCCAATATGGATGATGAGGATTGGAACACAGATCTCCCTTTGTGCAGTTCCACCAAAATGAACCAACTGTTCCATTCTGACATTCCAGTTAAACAGCACAAAAGTCACTTCTTTTAAGAAGAGTTTTGTGCAGTGCACCAAAAGGTCACAACAGCAACCAGGTGAATTGGATATCCCTGTTTGCACAAAAAGGCACAGAGGAAACAGTCAGAGTCTCAAACAATTACAGGCAAAAACATTTGGCTAAACTTGTCATGGCTTATAACAGTGGCATGGCCTCATTTTTACTAGGGACATTAGATTAAGAATAGCTAAGGCTGCGTTCGATTCACAGGTTTGGTGCAGGATTTTCGTAGGAACACAATTCCAACGGTATTCTTTCCCTTCCAACCGTTCGGAACATGGGAAAGGTGAATAGTGTTTCATAGGAAAGCTGGTCTGGTAGTACTGATTCCATAGGATTAGAAACATCCACGCGCTGCTCATTTTTTGGGCGGAAGCCCGAGGCAGGCGCTCGCTGCCATGCATTAGACAGGTTGCTGTGCTGTGTTGCCGGAATAAAAAAATCAACCTATGTGTGGTACGTGAGGTGAGGACAAGAGTAGTCACTGTGCAGCTGAATAAACAAATAGCATCTCATAGTGCCAAGCATGCTACTCTAAAAAATCAAATCTGTACATTTCGTAGTCCATCCGAGCACATTCTCTTGAGAGTTTCCTCTGGTTCGCTGTTCCATAGTTTTATACCTGCATTCCTTTCCTATTCCTCTATTTTCATCAAGACCTATGTTTTCTGCCCGTTTATTCCAAACAGAGCCTAAATATTTGGTATAAGGGCATGGGACAGTGGGTGCACTAGCAGTCCAGCACCATGTACGTAAACAGGGGCATAAAGTGGTGATTCATAGTTTGTTACCCCGAGAAACAAACATCCAAGAAACATATCTGGGTTGGTCCCATTTTTGTTCACTCTAGCCACCTACTCCTATGTGTGGATAGCAAATCTAGTCTTGGTCATACCACTATGTACAACATTACCCATATATTTCCCTTTTCGACCAAGAGACCGGTTGGATGACCAGTCTGTACTACTTTCACCCCCTTCCCTTCCTGTTTGTACCAAGTCCGATGTACATACTAAATTCCCCCACCCCCACTTTATTTCTTGTTTGAACCAAGTACTCCCTCCGTCCGGAATTACTTGTCATCAAAATGGATGTGTCTAGAACTAAAATACATCTAGATACATCCATTTCGATGACAAGTATTTTCGGATGGAGGGAGTACAAGATTCGACTCCATGAAGTAGCTTTACCTCTAACAATAGAAGAAAAAATATGTGACACTGGACCATCCGATCGAGAGGGGCTGAGAGGTAGAAAATGATGCACATGCAGCAATGTAGCGAGCTGAGGAAGTAGAGCTAAGGCGGTTTCGAACGAAGATATACCTGAGGTCATCGGGATGTGGATAGGTGGGGGGCGGGAGGCCGGATCCGCCCACAGGCAACGACGAAGGGATCGGAGGACCTCCCGCGCCGGTACTCGGCCAGAGATAATGGTGTGGCCGGCAGTGGGTCTCCTCCCTCACTGTCGACGATGGCCTAAACGCTGCCCCTCCTCCCCTTCACCGGCGGAGGGGGATACGTCCGGATCTGTAACCAGCGATGAGGATAGAAAGCCAGTGTTTTTTGAAGGGAGAAAGACAGTGTTACTACCCCTATCTTGTTTAGATCTGGAGAGGATGAGAGTGTGTGAATAGAGCAACCCTAGCAAGCAAGCGCGGAGGCTCCGCCCTATATATACGTAATGGGGTACTTTTCCTTTTTCACTCCATCAAAACAATCGTTTAAAATTGTGTACTACTACATGCCAGGTCGCGGTTTTTTTAGTTGTTGATTGTTTTTTGAGATAGCTACCCGCTTGTTCCAAGTGGTGTTATGGTGTGCCAGGTCGCACTTTGTATCATTCAAGTCTGGTACTACAAGTCCCTCCATTAAATGAACAACCACCCCTTCGTAAAAATTGTGAACAAGCCCACGGCTAAAATTAGCGGAAACGTGGGTTGCCCCAACACGCATTATTATTTGTATTTTCTACTCCCTCCGTTCCTAAATATAAGTCTTTTTTATTAGCCACACCTAAGATAAGAATTTTTTTATTAGCAGTGAACCCCACATGTCATAGACACAAAAATTGTGGCAAGATTCCCTTAGGCAAGCCAAAGTGTGTCTAACTATTTGAGCAACTCAGGTTAGGCAAGTGTGGCAAGTGTGGGAAAAATAATGTGGCAACATAAGACAAACATAGTCACAATCCAAACAGCCACGTAATTTTTTGTGACATGCATGAAAATTTGGTTAGTTAAATTTATAGTCAAAATTTGGCAAGGCGCATCAAATCAACACATGCAAGTATCAAAAGGAAAGTCACGGCATGCATGCATGCGTTGTACTCCCTCTGTTTCCAAATATAAGTCTTTTTAGAGATTGCAACAAGTGACTACATACGAAGCAGAATATGTCTACTCCTACATACGAAGTAGCCCATTTGAAATGTGTAAAAAGACTTATATCGAGTGCAGTGCTTTGATGTGTCGCGTCAACTCATACAAGACCGAGAAATTTGATTACTACAATGCCCTCTCCCTCGCGGACTGAGCTCCAGTGCCTTAACTGCACCTGCCTTTGGCTGCATGACAGGAGGGCCAACCACCTGTTGGGCCCACCTGTCATAGATGCAAAGGCAGGAGCAGTAAGTAGAAGCTTTCGCTACACTCTATCCCTCCCGCACGAGGTGGACGGACATGCAGCAGTGGATTCGATACTATAGAAGTAGGAGTAACATCATTGTTCGTCTTCTCGAAGAGGCGAAGAGCCAAGCGCAACCCAAACGTGGCAGTTGCGAACGCTCGCGTGGTGCGGTTCCTTGGAGTACTAGCCAGGCTCTTGCATGAGACAAAATTGCTATTGTTTAACAATTAAACTCCATTATCCATTGGCTGATACTCATTATGCATAGGTCCACGCGCTTAGCACCGTTTCCTCCTAGGGTCGCCAATGTTTATTTGCTAATTAATAGCATTGCATGCAATGAACTAGCCATTGCAAGTCATTAAAAGCATGCACACCTCTCATCTCTTATTGGTTGATATGTCAAGAAACAAGAAACAAGGTAGAAGTTAATGCACCGCGCCTAAGTGTTTTGGGACTATTTGGTTTTCGTAAGATGACTTACACACCTAGACGGAGGGAGTAGTATAGCCCTGTAAACCGGAAATGCATTTACTCAGTAATAAATGACCAGGATTGAAGGGGAATCCAAACTTGCTTCATCTTCTATCCTTGAGCTCTTGACAAACCAATACACTGTACGGTTGTCCGGCCACTCCACCCCAGAGCTCTCACCAAGCGTCGTTCATGCCACCGCGCCACACATGGCAGCGATGGCATCCCACCGCGCCGAGTTCCTCGCCGCCCATGACCGCACACAAAATGGTAGGGAAGCGATGGCATCCCGCCGTGCCGAGTTCATCGCCGCTCGCGACTTCACAACTATGTGGGAGGAATTTGAAGATGCCAAGGCCGAATGGGCGGTAGAGCAAGAGGCGGCCAAAGCCGCACAGAGGGAGCGGAAAAGTTAGAAAGCACTCAAGAAAAGAGAGGCCCGCCGCCACAAGAAAGAAAAGGACGCACGCGCTACTGCGGAGAGGTCGGCGGAGATCCAAGCACGATGGGGTGTCACCGACAAAGCCGGGAAGGAGAACGACGCTGTCTGGCCAGCATGTGAGAAGTAGTAGTACTAGTAGTTAGTGTGTGTGTGTCTGTGTCTGAGTACGAGCATGTACCAATACTACTAGTTACTACTGTAGTTTTTAGAGCAAATTACCAGTACATTAGCCTAGACTAAATGGAAAATTCCTATCCTAAGCATCAAATGGCATCTCTTTCTCTATAGGAATTGAGATGCATGTCATCTCACTTCCTATGATTTTCATATTCCTATCCTATGAACGAAAGGAGGCCTCTGTTGGAGTAACTACTATAGCTAGCAGTACTATTGGTACAGTAGTTTTCTTCAAGAAGCGGAATTCAACGAAGTCATGATGGTTCCTTCGTCTGAGCAACTTCAAAGTGGGAAGCGGGCATGTGATTTGACGGCTCATTAGTCATTGTTACTGTGGCGCGATGACCTGGGTGACTCTCCCGTGGAGTTCCGCGTGCATGGCAAGTGGACCAGGATGGTTGACGTCCCACATGTTGGCGAACGGAAGTATTCTTTCCGATATCGAGGAGCAAGGAAACCGCGTGGTATAGTATCACTGCTGATTGGTTCACAAAAAAAATAGTATCACTGCCTATTTATAATTATTTTTTATTTCTGATGAATGCTAGCATTTCAACTCTTACGACGAAGGGTGCCAAACACGGCACGTGCTGGATGTCCCACACGTCAGCAAAAGGAGTGGGACATGAACAGCGTGGTAGAGCCCAGCGTAAAAAAATAGCATGGTAGAGCGTCTCCACTTCTTCCACTTCTAGGTCGGAGACCACACGTAGTAGTACTTAGTGGTATGAACGATACAAAGTGCGACCTGGAGAGAAAGACACGTCTAGTTGGAAGGTCTCGGGGCATACACGTAAACAAATATAAAATTTAATGTGTGCCTCCAACTAATTAAGTAGCAGTAGAGTACTTAGGCACGTACTCCATAACATCATCGTGCATTGCACGTACAACATTTAGTGGTAGTACGTAGTAAGAGACAAATGTCGCCCAAGAGTTCCCTTCTCGACCTACTTTTGGGTGTTTGGTAGAGTGTATGGAGGGTGCATGAGTCCACACTAGTTTAGCACAAATACACTAGAAGCATGCATGAAGAGAGCATGCATGAAGAGGGGTGTTTAGTTGAGCATGCATGAAGAGGGAACAACTATGCTGAGATGAGAACGCAACCAAACACACCCTATATGCCATGCATGTTCATACCATTTGTGCCTTTCTACTTCACTTACTGCACTACATTACTCAGGTTCGTACGTCCACTCCTGGGTACATGTTCGTCTCGTAGTTCCAGTCCCACGTGTTCTTCATATATATGGAACGATCCTTGCATAACACGTGCACCTTGATGCTGGATGTCTCGCGTGTTGGCAAAAGGATGAACAAAGCTCACATAAAAAAATAGAGTGGAAGAACATAGATTTCGGATGACCGAGAAGGAGCAAGGAACCTCGTGGTGGAGCGTCTGCACTCATAATATTTAATATTATTCAGAGATATAAAATTAACCAATCATCTCCACAGTGGACTGGAAGAGTACGAAACACGGCAGCCCAGTGTAGTTACATCATACTAGTACATGGCTATCCCACGCTATCACCATATTTCTTGGCTTCCGTGCGACACCTATCTCTAGTAATCCAGCAGCATGTATCGCTTCTCCCTCCTCGTCTCTATGAAAGTGCGGCGGGCTGGCGTTTCTGCCGTCTATTGAGGTCGGTTAACTATCACATGTTAGCGACATTCCAAGAGCATTCTAAAAATATTCCTTTCACGTTCCATTTTCAAAAAGAAAAAAAATCCTTTCACGTACGAATTTGCCTGTATGCTTTGAGCAACTTGCATGTCCTATACTGCTCCTGTTTGATACTCTAACTTAGCTAGAGGTTAGACTAACTCATGACTAACCCTGAACTAATTGTAGCCAAAGAGGTGTTTGGGTGACATGGTTAGATTGACAATAAATGCACTTCATGGAGAGAGAAAAGTGATTTTTCAGTGGTCCCAATGAGAACTATCTCCAGTTAGCACCTCTTGGGTGGGATAGTTTTTTTTGGTGGGTTCGGTGCAACTTGCTCCAATTTAAACCCTCATGCTTGGATACTTTAGGGCTATTTGAGCCCCAACTAGCTCAAACTAAGTCTAACCCATGGATCCAAACAGGGCCTATGGCCAGTCTCGACGCGGAGCAGTCGCGTGCACCAGGAAGGGACGCTCTCTCGTCCGTCGCGCCACTTCAAAGCCGGCGCCAGTGAGAGGTCGCCTCTGCTCTAGCCGGGCATTAATGTGGCACTGACGCTCCAGGACGATGCTGACCGTTTCACGCGGGAAGCGCACACTAGCAAGGGAGTATAGGTTTTGAACCGTTTCAGGTGTAGTACTGTTAGTTTGCCAAACTACTCAATTATTGCACTTAGTTTCCTAAGAAATTGTGGTAAAAACATTACTCCACAGCCCGCTTCCCTTCTCCTTCCTCTTCCACCGCCCGCGCATGTCCGCGGGAAGCGACCGGTCAACCCTTATATAGGAGTGCTAGCACAAAAAGATGCACGCATGACCACTAAAATTTCCATATTAAAGCGCCGCTCCGGCGGGAGTATGGCGTATGTTGTTACCTTCGGCCGGCCCATGGCTACCGGGCGACAGCGACCAGAGAAGAGGCAGCGGGAGGGGAATGAATGCAGCTACTGTTTGGGTTCGCCTTCCGGCTTAAATAAATGTGCAGCATCATGTGTACCCGCGGGTGCACAATTGTAACATACGTGTCTGCTTAAGTGGGCGTCACGTAACTGGTGTGTGTGTGTGAGATTTTGAGAGACAGAGTGCGTGTGTGAGACTCTACTCTTCCGACATGTACTCAACCTTTTGCATCGGGATATAAGTATAATGGTATTTACTTTAGCTAGTGATTTACGTGGCCATGTTAATGTGGTTGTGTCAAAAAAATGTCACTTCCTGCTCGTGATTTGCGTTATATAATTACAAGCAAGATTCTCGTGCATTTCACGGAACATCAATATGCATTTTTTTTACAAAACACCTATTGTGATTGACCCATGCAGGAGTAATCCCATGTGTAAAAACTAATGATATCTCAAGAATTTTATCGGAAAACTGGTATCTCGAGAATGTCATCAAAAAATGAAAGATGAGAGATAAGGCGAGGAGGAGTGGAGCGTGGTGGTGACTGGTGGTCGGAATGGGCGGAGGCATGGGGATGGACGGCGTCGGCAGGCGGCAGCGGCCACCATGCATGCTAGATTGTTCTAGAGACTTATTCCTTTTTTAATTGCTGAGCAATGAGGTTGTGGGAGATAATGATGTGGAGAGAGGTGCGGGTATCTTTTGTAAAATTATCATAGTTTGCTTTCTATCCTCAGATATAGATCATACGGTCTGTATTACAAGATGGCAGGCACACCATCACCGCCAACTCGTTTTTTATAAGGGTACAGATGATAAGTTTGCTGACTACTAAAGTAAAGTGGATTTGTCCATGTTATGCAAGTAAATAAAGGTGATTGTTTATCATACGGGTAAGGTTGGATGAAGGGTGGTAGGAACAAATGCTCCGCCTAGAGCATGTGTGTGTGAGATGGAGTCTTAGTGTGTGTGTGAGAGAGAGAGAGAGAGAAAGATGGAGCCTTAGTTTGTGTGTGTGTGTGAGAGAGAGAGATGGAGTCTTAGTGTGTGTGTGTGTGTGTTTGTGTGTGTGTGAGAGAGAGAGAGATGGAGTCTTAGTGTGTGTGGGGGGTGCGTGCATGTGTGTGTGTGCATGTGTGTGTGTGTGTGTGTGTCGCGGGGTCCTCTGTGGCGGATGTAATTTAAGTGTGCATGGCTTCATCATAGAGAGGTGATGTGTATGGCAGAGGCCGCCAACGATGGGGGGCGAGAGAGAAAATGCACGTAGAGAGGGAAGAGAAGGTGTGTGCGCGTGAGAGGAGTCGACATCGAGAGAACATGTTTGTTCGAGAGACACCGAGGAAGACTACTATATATCGATGGTGCATGTAGGCGGGAATTAAACAAAGGGATGGTCTTATTGGTTTCGGGGATATAGGGGAAGAGTGAGAGGCGGGGGGTAGCTAGAAGGAGATTGTTAAGTGTGAGTGTGTGTTTTACCCATCCAGGCGAAAGTTATGTGCACAAAAGAGGAGAACGATTTGATGTGGCGTTAGGATTGAGGGTAATTAACTATGTATGGATACATAGAGACCTTGAACGTGCATGTGTGAGAGGTATACATGTATACTTGGGATGTGTGTGTGTGCACGCGCGCATGATCGAGATAAAAGAAAGAAGACATAAGTCATAAGATCAACGACATGGGAGAGACGGATCGGTATGACAATATGCATGCATGTGAGGATGCAAGGAAGAAGGCCCGACAATTGAGCATGTGTTTTTGTCTCTAAGAGATAGTGGCGTGGGCTGGAGCATGCATCTATGGCGAGCAGAGGGAGTGAGGCACAACGATTGTGAAAAAGAGACCAACCTATAAATGCATATGTATGGAGAGACATATATAGTGTGGGTGATAGGAAGCAAGACTCTGTGTGAGAAAGAAATGTTGACAGAGAAACTACAGATAGATACAGAGATGGAGATGCTAGCTAGAGGGACATCCGCTAGTTTGGGTGTTGGAGATGACCATCGGGTGGTTTAAAGGGTGAAGTTATATATGTGTGTGAGAGGGCACTTGACTGCATGTAGAGAGAAACATATGTAGTGTGTGTGATAGGAATCAAGAGTGAGGGAGAGAAAGAAGGTTGATGGAGAAATAGATAAATAGAAAGATAAAGATGCTAGCTAGTGTGTGTTAGAGATAGGAGTCGAGTGGATCAGAAGGCTGGGTTATGTGTGTGGGTGTGAGAGAGATAGAGAGAGGGTGCATGTGAGTCACATACAAATAGATATCAGAGAGAAATGAGATCCAGAGAGACGGAGTTTTGTGTCTGCGAGAGAGAAAGATATTTCACAACGAGAGTGATAGCTAGAGAGACATACGAGGGAATGCAAGATATCTCTAGGGAGAGAGGGTGTGTGTGAGTGACATACAAGAGAACAATGGAGAAATATGAGACCCTGGGAGACAGAGTTTGTGTTTGTGTGTGAGAAAGATATATTGAAGAGGAAGAGTCATAGGTTCTCATATCTAAGGAGTGGAAGACATCTCTGTATGAGGGGTGTGCGAGTGGCACACATGGGAATAGTAGAGAGAAATGGGACCCCGGGAGACAAAGTTTTGTGTTTGTGTGAGAGAAAGAGATTCCACATGGAGAATCATAGTTAGAGAGACATAGCAGGGAGCGAGATATACTTAGAGAGAGATAGAGTGATGAAGGTCGAGGGAGAGAGTACCGTCAGTGTGTTACGAAGATAAAAGATCATTGTCGACATACAGGTAGCACGAGAGATACCTGAGAGACAACGAACGCGTATAGGTCCAGAGAGATAGTCCTATATAAGCATGAGTGATAGCTATATGAGACGAATATCTAGATTAAAGGGGATTCAAATATTTAAACTAGAGATCACGACATCGACAATATCATAACGCAAATTGGTGTATCAAACATGCATATTCATTTGAATTTGGGCACACGTGTAATGTTATATAGTTTATCAATATTGGTGATCCATAGATTCTTCAATTACAAACAATGCATGGTTTATATGCAATTAATGTCTAAACGGGATTACACTATATGTTGCGTGTGTGAAACATATTATACATGTTTGAGAAGTAAAAAAACCCGCATGAAACACACATTAATTCGAGACGGTTAGCGAGGAATGCATACATTGGATTTCAACATAAAGTGGTTTCAAATATTTGAAAATCCAAATTGATGGATACAACCTTATGAATCTGAGATCATGCCATTTGTAAACCATATTTATGTATAAATGGTGTTGTGCTTTTGAAAGTATATATAAAAAAATGATGTATATAGAATGTAATTCCAATTGAAAATGGATCCCGCTAGAAAAAAAATAGAATACAAACGGGATTCGAATTGAGTTGGCATGGTAAACGTGCACTCTGCAAAATTTGAACGAAGCGGGGAAAGTCGCAGTAACCGCCCAAAACCAAAATCTGCAAGATGGAAATCACTACTACCTATCCCTGCCACGCAAAGCCTATCTGCTGGATTTCTATAGGTTTCGATAGGGGTAGGTTTGTAATTTCACCCAAACGTGACGTAACCGCCTCTCACCCAGATTCATACACGGTGGGCGCCAAAACACAGTGTGTCCTCGGCCGAAATCGACTCCCTCCCCGATTCATATTCATACACGGTGGGCGCCAAAAACAAACTCTCATCGGCAAATATTCGGTGTATGCAAAATTACCGTCCTATCCCAACCGACTAATGTTGCTGTGATGTAGTAGAAATTTGAAACGGGGGCTAAGTTTGTAAATTTCCTCGCATTTGAGACAAGCATGCCCTAAATACATGGTTCCCTCCTTCCTCTCTACCTCCTTTTTCCCCATTCGTACTCCGTGGGCGCCAAAACACCCTCTCCACCCCACCCTCATCCGTCTGTCACCGTCCGCCACCCCATCCACCGCCGTCCTCCTCCACCATGCTGGAGTCGATACCCCGACGCCGCCTTCCATTACAAGAGATCGACCTCTCTCATCCACGGCTTCGGACCAGGATCCTTGCATCCCGTCCTCTCGCTTCATCCCCGTCGCCGTCCACCTTGCCGGCGCCGCTCCTACGACCGTCTCGTCCATCGCGCCCCGCCGCCACCGTCTACCCTCCTAGATCTGCTTCCACGCCGCTAACAGCCATCGCTACCGCAACATCGTCAAATTCTCAGCAGATGCGTACACAACGCCGCACTAGAGGCGGTACTCTTTCGTATCTGCTCAACTTATTTATCGCAGCAAGAAAATAGATCGCCACTACTTTACTCTGATTTCTTGTCTTGGTTGCGAAGTTGCCTTTGTCCGGTTTGCACCTTTAGATCCGACATGGCACGCTCAACACTATACTCCCAGTGCTTATGGTTTTCCCCTTTTATATTTCACACTAGTTAAATCACAGTAGACTAAATTTCAAAATTGGGTCAGTCGATTTTTTAGAGCTCGCCGGAGTTCGCTGGTGCGATCGAAGGGGCTCGGGTGGTTGCGGGGCCTCGCCAAACGAAGAAAACTCGATGCGGGTGGGGGTTGGGGCGGGGGTGGGGGTGGGGGTGGCGGAGGAACACAGGCGGTGGGGGCCGATGGTCCGGCCGGCGGCACGTGCGGTGTTCTATATGGGAAGAATCAGAGACGAGAAAGAAGAAGGGTTAGGAGACGTAGGATCTTCATCCAACCGCCTGAAATGGTCGAGAGACAGCTGGGAGTTGCATTCTTAATGCGCTCTGGTTCATCATGTGTGAGCACTGCGCAACCAACATTTTATTATCCAAAATCTGCTTGCTCTTCTTTACCATGTTCCTCTTCCGTTCTTCTTTAATATGTACTCTCTCCATTCCTAAATACAAGTCTTTGTATAGATTCCACCATGGACTACATATGGAGCAAAATGAGTGAATCTACACTCTAAAATGTATCTGGATACATCTGTATGTGATCCATAGTGGAAATCTCTACCAAGACTTATATTTTGGAACGGAGTGAGTATGATAGTAGTACAGTATGTTCCTTGTACTGAAGATGAGCAGGGACATTTGTAGTGTAGAGGTCTATACGGTCGGTTGTGATGGACACTTTGATCCTCTTTGATTCGTAGGATCTTGTAAACATAGGAATAGGATTCGTAGTGGCCAGCCCACTTGAATCCTATAAGAATAGCAAGGAAATGCGGGGAGTTGTGTCGCCTTTGAGAGTTACACTGATATTAACAGTACCGCACCTTCACTTGAAGAGAGCTGGTATCTGAAGCCTTTCTAGCTGTACCGATAATACTAGCACATATATTCCAGCAAGTTCCACTTTGCTGATTTTACTCTGATGCTTAAGGTTTTCCCGTTATATCTACACAATGATCTGTGTAGCTGCTTTGTGTCGCACTAGCAGCAGTGCACTCTTGAAGCTAAACACTGCAATGACTTACAAAATTGGCACCAAGGCATTGAGTGCCATTCTGGATGCAATGAAACTCATACGCTCCCCACCTGTTGATTCTTGTTCAAAATATGATCCTAATGATTATTCTAACCTCGAGGAGTCAAAGGCAGATGGCCTGTCCTGTTCACCCATCAAGGTGCCTGTTCTAATTTGGCAATGTTTTATTGATTGCAGGTATCTTGCACATGTTCTCTTGCATTTCTTCTACTTTGTTGCACCGCCATCTGCTTAGTTTACTCATCATATATGTCGAGATGCCATGCCCATCCATTAACAATACATATTCCATCTATCATCATACCATGTTTTTCCACTCAAATGTTGTTCTTGTGCATCAGACATCAAAAAGGAAGAGGGTGATTGCCGAACCTGAAGGAGCACCAGCAAAGTCCTTGAAAAATGTGGTGGTGCCGGAGAAATCAGACAGCACCCCACTTATATTAGTTGTACAACCAGTGACACAAAACATAGGACCGACCCCAGCAGACTGTACCCATACTTCACTGGCCACACCACTTGCCCCACCACACAGGACTTGCACTCCAGCAAAAGGTATACCGATTTCATTTGCCATAGCACCAGCTGTACCACAGAAAAATCCCACTCCAGCAAAAAGTACAGCAAGTCCACCGGCCGAAGACCTATCCCAACTGCAGAGACGGCATGCAGATTGGAACCCCATTCCATTTATTCCCAGTTTAAAAGACAATGCTTTCAATGTTGTTAGGGACTACGTGCATATATTCCCATCATGGGAAGATTATTGTGAAGACAAACATCATTTTCACATCTTCCTGTCCAACTTACATGTAAGTGCTATTATTCATGGTTATTATTTTCCTGTTTTCTGCTGATTAAACACATCAATGATTTACATTACATTGTTGTAACTAGGCGAGGGTCAATCTGGATAGTCATGACGAGCAAAGCTTGCTTGTGCTTTTCAAGGAAGCATTGCAGCAGTATCGGTGTTACCTGAGGAAATCACACTTTGATGGAAAGTCTATAAACGAATTTCCGGTGAAGTCTCTTGTGCTAAATTTACAAGACATTGAATGAAAAAACCTTGTTATGCACTGGTCTCGTTCCCAGGATGAGGTACTGTCTATGAAATCACATGACAATTTGAACTTCTACTTTTCCGCATGTGACTTACAGATATTTTTTGCAGGAAATCTGCTCGAAGAAGAATTCTGGTTTGACAAGAACGACAGGATATCGCAAATATGCTGCCCGCTGCTTTGCTCTTGTTAGTACCTGTTGTCATGTATCACTATACTTGCATGCATACCTAATTCACTATGTGACAACAGTATGCATGATAGCTTGCTTATCAATTGTTCACTTCAAATTATCTGATCTGTATGAATGGTTACATTAGTGTAGAATATATCCAATGCCAATATTTTTTTAGCTCTGCATTGTTCTTGTAAGTACATGTTGTCCTTTATCAGTGTACTTATAATGACAGGTAGTTGTTCATGTACCATTACTCTGCAGCTTATTTTCCTTTGCCCTCCATTTTCTACACATCAGATCTATATTTACTCTTACCATAAGGTTGGTACTGAAGAAATTTAGATGTGCATTGCTCTTCGTTGTACCTTTTGCCTGTATCGCTGCACTTACATTTATAGCTACTTGGTTATGTAGCATCACTCTTCGTCTTATCTTAAATATTCTCCATTTTTTCATATATTATCACATCTATATTTACTCTTAACAAAATGTAGAATAAAGGCAATGCTTTTGAAGAAGATTCTGTGGTAAACTTCTTGAATTCCCCCCCCCCCATCAGCATGGACAAGGCCTTTATAGAGCATGTCTTCACTAATAATGTAAGTTTGTCCATCTCAAGCCTTCAAACTTTGTTGTATATATTTGGTTAGGCATGACTACAACAGCTGTTTATTTTTGGTGTTTGCATCAAATTGCTTGTTTAAAGTTTATTATGTAGTTCATAAACAAAAGTTTGTCCTTTCTCAATTTAAGTTTTCAGTTGTACAACCAAGTTCCTTCTTCATACCATGTAAATTAAACTATACAGAGCAAGTGATCTTCTTTTGCACTGCATGTATGCTTATGTTCTTCATCCGTAATCCAGTGGTGTGGTGAACCTACCCACTACAGCACAATGTCATATTCTGCAATGTCTTAACTATGAACAATGTCATGACATTCTACTATTATTTAAACCATCTCTTTATTTGCCAATCTGAAATGGTATAAATTGATAGCACACTAACCATTGATACTTATGAGTTCTTGATCTGTAATCCAGTGGTGCCGTGAAGCTGCCAACTCCTTCACAATGTCATTTCCTGCCATGTCTTGACCTGAACAATACCATATTGTGTTAATGCAATTTTAAACTGTGTCACTTTATTCGTCAGTAAGAAATGTGATGAATTGTCAGCACTGATACTTTTATGTGCAAAACCTGTCATCTGTCTGCTTGTTTATCTTTTAGAGTGAGGAAGATATAAGTGTTGAACAAGTGCAATCTCATCATCTTGCTCAGCTACTTGCGCTGCAGCTCCCCAGTAGGGATAACCTTTCTTGAACTCTATTGAAGTGCTGTCGGTTTTGTATATTATTTTGTCGGCGTGTTTATTTGCACTGGTGGCGGTCTTTGATGCCCATAGTATGTAATCTGTTGTCTGCTTGTGCTTTATTATCACAGTGGCGAACTTTGATGCCCAGTGGATGTAATATGCCGTAATTTCTTTATTGTATAGTATAGGTTTTTTTTCTTATTCACGATGCTGCAGTTATTTTACTATATATATATCTTGTCTTCGCACTAAACCGGCCAAACCGTAAAATTACGGTACATAATCGGGCCGTCATGCAATCACGATGTAGGTTGGGCCTGAAACGTGCCGAACAGCTCACGGGCCAGCAGCAGCCCGAAATGAACCCTGGCCCATGATTGTGTGAATCAAATCACGGGCTTTTAACATGCCAAAATTGTCTCGGTCCTTGTTTGGCCCAATTAGATATCGGCTGCGAGCAGGCCGGATGCAAACCGGGTCATAGTTAGGCCCAACTATATCACGGGCTTTTAACAGGCCAAAATTAATATAGGGCCGAAATGTTAAACGGGCCCTTAACAGGCCAAAACTAATATCAGGCCAAATTACTAAGTGGGCCTTTAGCAAGTGGGCCCAAAAGCATAGTGTCCAGTTGACGGGCCGAATCTGATATGGGCCATAATTGAGACCAAAGCCCCTTAAAGGGCCGGACCTGTTCTGGGCCGTAATTTGGCCCAGAACGTGGTAGGCTTTTAACAGGCCGGATCTCATATGGGCCACTATTAGGCCCGGAGCGTGGCAGGCCATTAATGGACTGGATCAAATATGAGTCGGGATTTGGCCCAAAACATGGCAGCCAGTTAAATGGGCCGGCCTACTAGGGTCCTCAAAATCTTGTGGGCCTACAGCTGGGCCGGCCCATTAATGTCGACGAAATCTCGTGGGCCTTTAGCTGGGCCGGCCCATTATGATCCGCAAGAATCTTGTGGGCCTTTACCTGGGCCGGCCCATTATGGCACACAAAAATCTTGTGGGCCTTTAATTGGGCCGGCCCATTATGGCCCGCAAAATCTTGCCTTTAGCTGGGCCGACCTATTATGGTCCGCAAAATCTTGTGGGCCTTCAGTTGGGCTGGCCCATTTAAACTTGATGGGCCGGTCCATGTGTCAACATATCATAGGCGCGTCTCGCCCATTGGATGAGTGACACCTGTGCCAATGCAGACCTGACACGTGTCTCCTCCAACCAATGATGATTTTACACGTGGAAAATCCCCATTGGTCGGGGCTGTTAACGGGTTATCGGATCCAAAACCCGACCAGATAGCTTAACGGCATTCTGTTACGGTGGATGCCACGTGTCGGTCACCCTTGACGAAAACACTTCTGTGACGCGCGATTTATCATCATGGAAGTGGACACTTCCGTGATGATAATTTTGGTAATGTCATGGAACACTTCTACGACAGCACAGGTATGACTATCTTGATTCTGTCATAAATTTGTCATGGATGTACATGCATGACAAAAAACATGACCTACTATGACAAACATGTATCATCATGGAAGTGTATTTTTTTGTAGTGGTGCTATCTATACTATTAATGATGGGGGTGATTATGCTTACAATATGAAAAGGCCCAAGCTTGGGGATGCTATGTTTGATGAAGATGATATTTTTAGTCTCCCAAGTTTTGATATGCAAATTTATAATGATGATAGCATGCCTCCTGCTTATGATGATTATATTGATGAAAGTGGGTTTGGAAGAGTGTCAACTTTAGGAAGTAATGATCCCACTATTTTGGAGGATGTTGAATCTTATTATGATAATTATGAAACAGGATCTGGAGAGGTCATGACTTTATTTAGTGATGATTCCACTATCTTGGAAGAGGTTCCAATCGATTATGATGAGAATAAAGTTGCTACTTATGATAATTATTGTGATGGTACGTATGCTATAAAAAGTAGTGATGATTATATTTATAAAACTTGTCATGATTATGATTACCCTTTTTCTGAACATTACTCTTTTAATGTGGAAACAATTTATAGTATTCGAGTCTCTTATGATACTCCCACTATTCCAAATGAGAAGAATTTTGCTTGTGTGGAGAGTAATAAAATTTCTATGCTTGTAGATCATGAAAAGAATGCTTTAGGTGCTGGTTATATTGTTGAATTCATTCATGATGCTATTGACAATTATTATGAGGGGGGAATATATGCTTATAGGAATTGCAATAGTATCAAGTTTCCTCTCTATGTGCTTAAAGTTTTGAAGTTATGCTTGTTTTACCTTCCTATGCAAGTTGATTCTTGTTCCCACAAGTTGTTTGCTCACAAAATCCCTATGCATAGGAATATGGTTAGACTTAAATGTGCTAGTCATATTCTTCATGATGCTCTCTTTATGTTAAAATTCTTATCTTTTATGTGAGCAACATTGAAATCATCATGCCTAGCTAGGGGCGTTAAACGATAGCGCTTGTTGGGAGGCAACCCAATTTTATTTTTTTCCTTGATTTTTGCTCCTGTTTAGCAATAAATAATTTATCTATCCTCTGTTATTATTGAGTTTTTATGTTTTAATTAGTGTTTGTGCCAAGTAGAACCGTTGGGAAGACTTGGGGAAAGTCTTGTTGATCATGCTGTAAAAAACAGAAACTTTAGCGCTCACGAGATTTGCTGCCATTTTTTATTGGAGAGTGATATTTAGTTATTTCTTTTTTCATATTATTTATAGATAAATTACTCACGTCCATAAATTTATTTTATAATTTTTTGGGTTCCAGAAGTTTGCGTTAGTTACAGATTACTTCAGACTGTTCTGTTTTTGACAGATTCTGTTTTTCTTGTGTTGTATGCTTATTTTGATGAATCTATGGCTAGTAAAATAATTTATAAACCATAAAGAAGTTGGAATACAGTAGGTTTAACACCAATATAAATAAATAATGAGTTCATTACAGCACTTTGAAGTGGTGTTTTGTTTTCTTTCGCTAACGGAGCTCACGAGATTTTCTACTTTAAGTTTTGTGTTGTGAAGTTTTCAAGTTTTGGGTAAAAGATTTGATGGATTATGGAACAAGGAGTGGCAAGAGCCTAATATTGGGGATGCCCAAGGCACCCCAAGTCAATATTCCAGGACAACCAAGAGCCTAAGCTTGGGGATGCCCCGGAAGGCATCCCCTCTGTCGTCTTCGTTCATCGGTAACTTTACTTGGAGCTATATTTTTATTTACCACATGATATGTGTTTTGCTTGGAGCGTCATTTTATTTTATTTAGTTTTTTTGTTGTTTGAATAAAATACCAAGATCTAAAATTATTAAATTTTATAGAGTCTTCATATAGTTGCATAATTATTCGACTACTCATTGATCTTCACTTATATCTTCCGATGTAGTTTGTTGTTGCTCTAGTGCTTCACTTATATCTTTTTAGAGCACGGAGGTGGTTTTATTTTATAGAAATAGATGAACTCTCATGCTTCACTTATATTATTTTGAGAGTCCTAAACAGCATGGTAATTTGGTTTGGTTATGAATTTAGTCCTAATATGATGGGCATCCAAGAGGGATATAATAAAAACTTTCATATAAAGTGCATTGAATACTATGAGAAGTTTGATAATTGATAATTGTTTTGAGATATGGAGATGGTGATATTAGAGTTGTGCTAGTTGAGTAGTTGTGAATTTGAGAAATGCTTGTGTTAAAGTTTGTGATTCCCATAGCATTCACGTATGGTGAACCGTTATGTTAAGAAGTCGGAGCATGATGTATTTATTGATTGTCCTCCTTATGAGTGGCGGTCGGGGACGAGCGATGGTCTTTTCCTACCAATCTATCCCCCTAGGAGCATGCACGTAGTACTTTGCTTCGATAACTAATAGATTTTTGCAATAAGTATGTGAGTTCTTTATGACTAATGTTGAGTCCATGGATTATACGCACTCTCACCCTTCCACCATTGCTAGCCTCTCTAATACAGCGCACCTTTCGCCGGTATCATACACCCAGCATATACCTTCCTCAAAACAGCCACCATACCTACCTATCATGCATTTCCATAGCCATTCCGAGATATATTGTCATGCAACTTTCCACTGTTCCGTTTACTATGACACGCTCCATCATTGTCATATTGCTTTGCATGATCATGTAGTTGGCATTGTATTTGTGGCAAAGCCACCGTTCATAATTCTTTCATACATGTCACTCATGCATCATTGCACATCCCGGTACACCACCGGAGGCATTCATATAGAGTCATACTTTGTTCTAGTATCAAGTTGTAATCTTTGAGTTGTAAATAAATAGAAGTGTGATGATCATCATTAATAGAGCATTGTCCCCCCAAAAAAGAGAAAGGCCAAATAAAAAAAGAAAGGCCAAATAAAAAAGGGGCAATGCTACTATCCTTTTAGCACACTTGTGCTTCAAAGTAGCACCATGATCTTCATGATAGAGAGTCTCTTGTTTTGTCACTTTCATATACTGGTGGGAAATTTTCATTATAGAACTTGGCTTGTATATTCCAACAATGGGCCTCGTCAAGTGCCCTAGGTCTTCGTGAGCAAGCAAGTTGGATGCACACCCACTTAGTTTCTTTTGTTGAGCTTTCATACATTTATAGCTCTAGTGCATCCGTTGCATGGCAATCCCTACTCACTCACATTGATATCTATTAATGGGCATCTCCATAGCCCGTTGATACGCCTAGTTTATATGAGACTATCTTCTCCCTTTTTGTCTTCTCCACAACCACCATTCTATTCCACATATAGTGCTATGTCCATGGCTCACGCTCATGTATTGCGTGAAGATTGAAAAAGTTTGAGAACACCAAAAGTATGAAACAATTGCTTGGCCTGTCATCGGGGTTGTTCATGATTTAAATACTTTGTGTGGTGAAGATGGAGCATATCCAGACTATATGATTTTGTAGGGATAGCTTTCTTCGGCCATGTTATTTTGAGAAGACATGATTGCTTTGTTAGTATGCTTGAAGTATTATTATTTTTATGTCAATATTAAACTTTTGTCTTGAATCTTATGGATCTGAATATTCTTGCCACAATAAAGAGAACTACATGGATAAATATGTTAGGTAGTGAAAGATCGTGGATGTTGCCTAGAGGGGGGTGAATAGGCGTTTTAAAATAATTACGGTTTAGGCTTGAACAAATGCGGAATAAACCTAGCGGTTAATTTGTCAAGCACAAAACCTACAACAACTAGGCTCACCTATGTGCACCAACAACTTATGCTAAGCAAGATAAACTACTAGGTGATAGCAAGATATATGACAAGAAACAATATGGCTATCACAAAGTAAAGTGCATAAGTAAAGAGCTCGGGTAAGAGATAACCGAGGCACACGAAGACGACGATGTATCCCGAAGTTCACACCCTTGTGGATGCTAATCTTCGTTTGGAGCGGTGTGGAGGCACAATGCTCCCCAAGAAGCCACTAGGGCCACCGTAATCTCCTCACGCCCTCGCACAATGCAAGATGCCGTGATTCCACTAAGGACCCTTGAGGGCGGTCACCGAACCCGTACAAATGGCAACCCTTGGGGGCGGTCACCGAACCCGTACAATTTGGCAAATCTTGGGGCCGGTCACCGGTACCCATCAAATTGCTCGGGACGATCTCCACAACCTAATTGGAGACCCCGGCGCTTGCCCGGAGCTTTACACCACAATGATTGAGCTCTGAACAACACCAACCGTCTAGGGCGCCAAGGCACCCAAGAGGAACAAGCTCTAGGGTGCCCAAACACCCAAGAGTAATAAGCTTCTCAAACTTCACTTACACGTATCACCGTGGAGAACTCAAACCGATGCACCAAATGCAATGGCAAGGGCACACGGAGTGCCCAAGTCCTTCTCTCTCAAATCCCACCGGAGCAACTAATGCTAGGGAGGAAAATGAGAGGAAGAACAAGAAGGAGAACACCAAGAACTCTAAGATCTAGATCCAAGGGGTTCCCCTCACATAGAGGAGAAAGTGATTGGTGGAAATGTAGATCTAGATCTCCTCTCTCTTTTCCCTCAAAAACTAGCAAGAATCCATGGAGGGATTGAGAGTTAGCAAGCTCAAAGAAGGTCAACAATGGGGGGCAAAATGAGCTCAAGAGATGGGGAACCATTGGGGAAGAAGACCCCCTTGAATAGGTCCCCACGAATCTGCTCGTTATGTACAGAATAACATAGGAGCGGTACAACCTCTATTAGCACCGGTATAACCGGTAACAGGCAATAAGCGGTACAACCAGCCCACAACCGCCCAACAACCGCACCACAATAGAGACCAGTCCGGTGGTAGAGCGGTACATGACCGGTACAACCTCCGGACCAATTCTGGAGTGGTACAACCGCTCCAAACACCGGTTGTACCGGTCAAGCGGTACAACCTCTCTGTGTAAAACAGGCAATATCAAAACAGCCACAACTTTCGCATACGAGCTCCGAATTCAATGAAACCAAGTTTGTTGTAAAGCTAATGACAAGAGCTAACACAATATTGAGAGAAATATCAATAAGAAGCAAATGAGAAAAGTAGCATAATAAAATGGTGAGAACCCTTCCTCGGATAAGACCGGTAAAACCTCCAACACCGAAAACATCATAGAAGATGCATGCGAACTCCGTTTTCGATGAACTCAACCTTGTCATCAAGATGACCATAAGCTCTAAGACTCACAAATGGAACCAAACAAGAACCAAGAAAGATGATGCAAGGATGCAATGGTTTGAGCTCTCGACTAATGATACGATCAAGCTACTCCCTAGAGAGCCCCCCTTGATAGTACGGCAATCGATCCTACAACCCGGTCTCCCAACTACCACTATGAGACCGGTAAAATAGAAAACCTATCAAGGGAAAACCTTTGCCTTGCACATAGTCCACTTGAGCTAGATGATGACGATCTTGACTTCCTCAAGTTGGACCACCTTTCTTGATTGTGTTGGCTCGATGAAGACTAGTTGATTGCTCCCCCATACTCCACTAGTTGATTGCCACTCTTCCGCACATCTTCACAAGTCCATTATCACCACAAAGGACGGAAAGCTTCAAGCATTTGATCTCTTCGTGATGCTCCACTTGAACTTGCACACCGCAACCTTACCCCACAAAGAACTCTCACGAAGACCATGGGTTAGTACACAAAGCGTAATTGACAATTCTTACCATACCATGGGATCACTTGATCCCTCTCGGTACATCTTCTGCGCTTTGTGAGTTGATCAACTTGATTCACTCTTGACTTAGTCTTGATCAACCTTGAACCTTTCCAATTCTCTTCATTTGAATGATGTCTTGAAGGTAGACATGAATAATCACACAATCTTCTTCTTCAAGACATGCTTGCAATAAGCTCAACTCTCACATGACCAATCTTTGGATAATTCCTTGAATAACACCTTGGTCGACACAAACTCTCCTTGAAATCAACACATGCACTCCAAGAAAAGCCTATGGACAAAACCTTCAAATATAACTCAAGGAAACCATTAGTCCATAGAGATTGTCATCAATTACCAAAACCAAACATGGGGGCACCGCATGTTCTTTCAATCTCCCCCATTTTGGTAATTGATGACAATCACTTTTAAGAGAGTTTAATACAAGGAATTATGCATCACCATGCAATGCAACAACCAATAAAGCATGCGTATGAGATGCAAATGCTTAGGAACAAAACCAAAGCAAGGAGAAAACTCTAAAGACTTCTCCACAAGACTCTCTGAAACCTCCACAAAACTCTCTGAAACTTCTCCCCCATTGGCATCGATTGCCAAAATGGGTGAAAAGCTAAGAAGACCAATATAAAAGGTGTTCCTCCAAAAGTTGTGTATTTCTCAATAGGAGAGTGGAATGCCATACACATATCCAAAGGTAATACTTGGAGGGAGACCAACTATATTGAGGCACCAAGATTGCTAAAGGAATGATATGCCACAAGGACATAACAAAGAGAGACACAAGCAATCAAGCAATCAAAAGGTACCAATTGAAGCAAGCAATCAACGGATTTCAATTGAACCAACTAGACCAAAGTTCCTACAAGCCACATGAATAAAGGATATTATGAAATGAGCAAAGGAGTGTTCTAAAGAAACTAGAGAAGCTCCCCATGATTTGTGCACACATAAGAATATTTGTATTTGGATACAAAGTGCACAAAATAGGATCATAGCTCCCCCAAAATCAATAGAAACTTACAACAAGTGCAAGTGAGCATATAGGAAACTAAGCCTAGTACTTGCAACTAACACATGGTTGAGCAACAAGTGAAAGAGGCAACTTAAGAATGGGCTCAACCAAAATGATGTGTGAGAGTCAAGGCACTGCACTTGAGAAGACTAATGTATGGATGAGCATTAGGCATCAATAAAGTCTTGAAATAATGAGGCACACGGTGCAAGGCCTATCATTCGCACACACAACTAGCAAATGGGTTCACAAGCTTACTAATAAGCATATTAAGAACCTATGCTTGTGACAACCCGTGGTGAAGATAGAAGATGAAAGCCTCATCAAGACGAGGGATACCAATTAAGATGGCAAAAGCCTCGTAAAGATAAGCATGAGGAAAATAATCTTCACCACACACAAGAGTGCATCAAGATGCAACGATAGAAGACACGCACTCAAGGCAAAAGCTTTCACGGAGCCACCAAAGAAATAACATAAGAAAGACAAGATGGACGTGAAAGAAAGGATATCATCTAGATATGCAACTTCTCTCAAGTGTATAAGATTCTAGGTAGACGATATATCTACTAAGAAGGATGTACACCCGAAATAGTTACAACACGAAGGAACAAGATATCCAAAAGGAAGTCATACATATACCAATAAGATATTTGCTTGAGAGCATAGCACATGGCTAGATATGGTCTTATTGTATATAAATGAATTCCAACGACACGAACATCAAAGACATCACAACTAGCAACAAGACATCATTGTTGGGATGCTTTGAGAAAGGAAACAAGTGTCACAAGAAAGAATGGATAACATGCCATGATACAACCTACACAAGGTTGATGCAAGAAATGTGTGCATGAAGAATATGGAGATACTTGTTACCGAGTTAACATTGGAAGGATGTAGTAGATACCAATTGAAGGTAGATAGTAGTTCATTGATCATCCTAGCTCGACTCCAATAAGCACATGATGACAACACCTTCTTTGTGAGTGAGCTGAGCATCCAATGTATCTCCAATTGTTCCTAGAACAACAACACAAACAAAATGGTACCCAAACTCATTGGGACCAAAGAGTTAGAGAACCAACAACACACAGGACAAACTCCACATAAATATGTGCATATAGGTATGAAACTGAATTTCATGCACATCTCATCCAATTTGAGACTTGGTGGAGTTTCCCCTATATATTGGGTCAAAGAGGGAAAGCATGCCAAAGAAACTACAAGAAGTAAATATGCATGCTCAAGACTTTCAAGAACCGAGACCAGAAGACAAAGAAATACCAAGCGAAGAAAAGATACCAAATGAATAAATCATCACTTGGAGGATATCCATAATGGATACAACAAGGAATGAGATATCCATTGATATACTCAAATAAGAGACATCAAACTCCCAAAAGAGAGGATGGTTACAAACAAACCAAGATCTCTACAAAGTTTCATGATGGCATAAAGTACCAAAACGAAAACGGCTTGCCTTCCACCAACACACACTTGATAAGGATCGCAAGATGAGTGTTTTATAGAAAATAGGATAGCTCCCCCAAGACCAGTGCATTATAGAGAATTTGCATTTGAATACAAAATGCACAAGGTGGGATCACCACTTTCACTATATCTAGAAAACACTAGACAAGATCAAGAAATACACAAGATCCACAAGTGGTATGGAAGACAAACGGAGTTGATACAAACCTTGGCAAGAGAAAGGGCAAATAAAAGCAAAGGCTAATGTAAAGATGATCAAAAATTTCTACCACACAAGTGAGTACCAATTGTCAAGACAAGAAGTAATTGGGAGTAATTCCCGGTGGTAGATAACAAGGATATCCGACATCATCTTCACACCAAACAAAAAGCAAATTGCAACTTGTAGAGCTAACATGCCACCTAGGAACAAGATAATTAACAATATCAACTCTAAGTGACAATATCTCAAATGTACACATTTTCTAGGCTAGTAATATACATAGCATATTGCTCCCCCATAATGTGATACCAATTAAAGATAGACAAGAGGCAATTAAAGGATCCAACAAGAGATCATTAATGGACTATTTAGAATTTGAATTTCTCATGAGAAGACATACCACATAGTGACTAGATAATCTTGAAATATCAATACTAGATGGTATTACTCATGTACACACATTTATAGGATTGTGAGGTGCACAAAGCACATCACTCCCCCATAATGGGATATTCCATTAATCTCTCACAATAGCCTACTAAGAAATAAACAAGATGCAAAAGGCTCAACGCATGACACACACGTACATGATGTGCAAGCCAACACACACATACTTGATTGCTCAAGATAATCAAGTTGGAAGCACAACATATACAAACACATGCAAGGAACAAAACCAAAACATGCAAGGGGGCAAGTAACTTTCAATGTAAGCAATTGAGGTACAAGTTACCGCAAGGAGGCACATTGGATATAAGATATAATCTTGATGATTCAATTGACTTGGCTTGAGACAATAAGAATGATGAAGTACCCTTAATTCTTCATAATGTAGCCAAGTCTCCAATGACCTCCTACATCACCTATTGATCAAGTTTGAGCTTTTTGGTCCCCAACCAAGTTGGGTCCTAAGAGGTTAGTCACAATAGGCTTGGCTACCCAAATGTTTCTTTGCTTCAAACCACTTTGAGTACCAACAAACTTGGCAACCACATTGCCAACCTTATCCTTCCCAAGAGAATAGACATCATCAATAATAATTGGGTTGGGTAAGTTATCACTAGTGCATGAAGAGGCAAGGTGACCTTTCTCGCGACATAGGTAGAAACGTCTACTCTTCACTTTCTTCTCACTTGATTTCTCAACTTGAGAAGCATAAGCTTGAGTCTTCTTGGAAAGAGGCTTTCCTTCAACTTGAGGTTGAGAATGAGAGTGTACTTGTGGCCGCTTCCCTTGTTGCTTGTCACTAATGGGATTCTTCTTCAATGGACAAGATCTAACATGATGCCCTTCTCCTTTGCACTTGAAGCAAGCAATCTTGGCCGAATTCTTGACTTGTTCTTGGCCCTTCCTTTTGTTCACCTTGGACTTATTCTTCTTGTTAGAGTTGAATCCAAGTCCACCTTTGTCATTGGGGGATTTTTGCACACTCAAGATATTGTTGAGTGTGGATTTCCCTTCATGACTCTTTTCCAAGTCTTTCTTCAAAGAAGTGACTTGGGCCTTGAGCTCTTTGATTTCCTCTACATGGTTAGTCTCAACACAAGTACTAGAGGAAGTATAAGCTTCATCGTTAGAGCAACAAGGCAAGGAAAGCAATTCATCACAAGATGTACCAACATTGTGAGTAGATGAATTACAAGGACTAGCACATGGCAATATAGCATTTTGACTAGAATTAGTGCTAGTATCCACATGAGGCTCACTAGATGTTACCTTAGAAATCATGGCCTCATGAGATATCTTTAGCTCATTATGGGATACTAGAAGATCATCATGAGAGCTTGAGAGCTTTTCATGGTTTTCTTCCAATTTCCCATAATTGCTAGATAGCAACTCAAGTTGAGCCCGAAGCTCAACATTCTCCTTCAATATGGATGCTTCACAAGAGATAGAGTTAGTAGCACAAGCATCATCATTAGCAACAAGAGGAGAAAACAACTTGGCAAGCTCTTTTGAATAAGAAGCTTTAAGTTGAGCATGAGACTCGGTGAGTTTGATGAGCTCACCCTTAATGACCCTTGATCCATTTTCGAGGTGCTCAAAGTCCTCAAGGAGTTTAGCATGCGCAACTTCAAGCTTAGCATTTTTAGTTTTGAAATCATTGGCCACCTCGAGTGCTCTATCATGAGATTCCTTTATTCTAGATAATTCTAGAGCAAAGGTCTCCTCAAGAGATTCGAATGTGGTTTGTTCATGTTCAAGAGCTTGAGATAGCTCCGCGATCTCATTTGCGTAATCACGCTCATGAGCTTCCATTTTCTCAATGGTGACCTCATGCTCCTCTAGATGATATTCCAACTCCTCAATGTATTTCTTGCCTTCAATGGCAAGATACATGATTTCCATGAAGTTGGAACGAGCAAGTTTATTTTTGTGAAGAGCTTTAAAAATCATTTCCCCCTTAGTTTTTAAGGAGGCAACATTATCATTCTCTTCATCATAATCAACATCATCATCACTCTTGCCATCATCACAAGATATATTGGGATTCAAAGTGGGAGATACCTTTGAAGCCTTGGCCATAAGGCAAAATGCAATAGATGATGATGAAGGATCCGTTGAAGCACCATTCAAGACCACATCTTGTTCCATGGGGTGTTGGGTTTCCTCTACATTGTTAGCACAATAATTCGAGGACATATATGCATTTTTATCATGGCAACAAGACATAGTAAACATATCATCATGGGATTTAGTCAAGCAATTTCTACATGATATGCAAGGACTATCAACACAAGCATGTGAAACATTTGGAGTGCTCGAAGTGTTAAAGCCCAAAGAAGGAGCATTGCAATAAGATAGTGATGAAGGATCATCCACAATAAACATACTATCATCATTGCAATGACCAACACTACTCACCATATCATTACCTTGTGGCAAGCCACATGTAGGTGAAGTAGAAGAAGTTGAGAAGACTATACGGCCGGATGTGGAGGGAGAACAATCATCCCCACAAAACTTGGACACGCCATATTTATCTTGAAGCTTTGTCCATAATTCATGAGCATCCCGGAACGGCATGAGTTGAAATATAACTACATTGCTCAAAGCATCGAAAAGCACATTAGAAGCTTGAGCATTAAGATAAGAGTTTTTCTCATCCTCTAAAGATAATCTTTGAGGATCCTTTGGAGGAGAAAAACCCATATCTACAATTCGCTCTAAATTTGGGTCCATGACCCTAAAGAGATTAAGCATGTGAATTACCCAAACATCAAAATTTGTGCCATCGAAACTAAGAGTGTGAGAGAATCCTAATCCCCTAGTCGACATCTTTACTCTCTAGGCGGTTAAGCCTAACAAAGAGAGACGAGGCTCTGATACCAATTGAAAGATCGTGGATGTCGCCTAGAGGGGGGTGAATAGGCGTTTTAAAATAATTACGGTTTAGGCTTGAACAAATGCGGAATAAACCTAGCAGTTAATTTGTCAAGCACAAAACCTACAACAAGTAGGCTCACCTATGTGCACCAACAACTTATGCTAAGCAAGATAAACTACTAGGTGATAGCAAGATATATGACAAGAAACAATATGGCTATCACAAAGTAAAGTGCATAAGTAAAGAGCTCGGGTAAGAGATAACCGAGGCACGCGAAGACGAGGATGTATCCCGAAGTTCACACCCTTGTGGATGCTAATCTCCGTTTGGAGAGGTGTGGAGGCACAATGCTCCCCAAGAAGCCACTAGGGCCACCGTAATCTCCTCACGCCCTCGCAAATGCAAGATGCCGTGATTCCACTAAGGGACCCTTGAGGGCGGTCACCGAACCCGTACAAATGGCAACCCTTGGGGGCGGTCACCGAACCCGTACACTTTGGTAACCTTTGGGGGCGGTCACCGGTACCCGTCAAATTGCTCGGGACGATCTCCACAACCTAATTGGAGACCCCGACGCTTGCCCGGAGCTTTCCACCACAATGATTGAGCTCCGAACAACACCAGCCGTCTAGGGCGCCAAGGCACCCAAGAGGAACAAGCTCTAGGGTGCCCAAACACCCAAGAGTAATAAGCTTCTCAAACTTCACTTCCACGTATCACCATGGAGAACTCAAACCGATGCACCAAATGCAATGGCAAGGGCACACGGAGTGCCCAAGTCCTTCTCTCTCAAATCCCACCGGAGCAACTAATGCTAGGGAGGAAAATTAGAGGAAGAACAAGAAGGAGAACACCAAGAACTCCAAGATCTAGATCCAAGGGGTTCCCCTCACATAGAGGAGAAAGTGATTGGTGGAAATGTAGATCTAGATCTCCTCTCTCTTTTCCCTCAAAAACTAGCAAGAATCCATGGAGGGATTGAGAGTTAGCAAGCTCAAAGAAGGTCAACAATGGGGGCAAAAACGAGCTCAAGAGATGGGGAACCATTGGGGAAGAAGACCCCCTTAAATAGGTCCCCACGAATCTGCTCGTTATGTACAGAATAACATAGGAGCGGTACAACCTCTATGAGCACCGGTACAACCGGTAGGGCAATAAGCGGTACAACCGGCCCACAACCGCCCAACAACCGCACCACAACAGAGACCAGTCTGGTGGTAGAGCGGTACATGACCGGTACAACCTCCGGACCAATTCTGGAGCGGTACAACCGCTCCAAACACCGGTTGTACCGGTCAAGCGGTACAACCTCTCCATGGGGCGGTACAACCTCTCTGTGTAAAACAGGCAATATCAAAACAGCCACAACTTTCTCATACGAGCTCCGAATTCAATGAAACCAAGTTTGTTGGAAAGCTAATGACAAGGGCTAACACAATCTTGAGAGAAATATCAATAAGAAGCAAATGATAAAAGGACCATAATAAAATGGTGAGAACCCTTCCTCGGATAAGACCGGTAAAACCTCCAACACCAAAAACATCATAAAAGATGCATGCGAACTCCGTTTTCGATGAACTCAAGCTTATCATCAAGATGACCATAAGCTCTAAGACTCACAAATGGAACCAAACAAGAACCAAGAAAGATGATGCAAGGAGGAAATGGTTTGAGCTCTCGACTAATGATACGATCAAGCTACTCCCTAGAGAGCCCCCCTTGATAGTACGACAATCGATCCTACAACCCGGTCTCCCAACTACCACTATGAGACCGGTAAAATAGAAAACCTATCAAGGGAAAACCTTTGCCTTGCACATAGTCCACTTGAGCTTGATTATGACGATCTTGACTTCCTCAAGTTGGACCACCTTTCTTGATTGTGTTGGCTCGATGAAGACTAGTTGATTGCTCCCCCATACTCCACTATGGGTGAGCCACTCTTCCGCACATCTTCACAAGTCCATTATCACCACAAAGGACGGCAAGCTTCAAGCATTTGATCTCTTCATGATGCTCCACTTGAACTTCCCCACCGCAACCTAACCCCACAAAGAACTCTCACGAAGACCATGGGTTAGTACACAAAGCGTAATTGACAATTCTTACCATACCATGGGATCACTTGATCCCTCTCGGTACATCTTCTGCGCTTTGTGAGTTGATCAACTTGATTCACTCTTGACTTAGTCTTGATCAACCTTGAACCTTTCCAATTCTCTTCATTTGAATGATGTCTTGAAGGTAGACATGAATGATCACACAATCTTCTTCTTCAAGACATCCTTGCAATAAGCTCAGCTCTCACATGACCAATCTTTGGATAATTCCTTGAATAACACCTTGGTCGACACAAACTCTCCTTGAAATCAACACATGCACTCCAAGAAAAGCCTATGGACAAAACCTTCAAATATAACTCAAGGAAACCATTAGTCCATAGAGATTGTCATCAATTACCAAAACCAAACATGGGGGCACCGCATGTTCTTTCAGGTAGCATTCCACATCAAAAATTCTGTTTTTATAATTTATCTACTTGAGGAGGAGCAGTAATTAAGCTTGGGGATGCTGATACGTCTCCAACGTATCTATAATTTTTTATTGTTCCATGCTAGTATATTATCAGCCTTGGATGTTTTATATGCATCTATATGCTATTTTATATGATTTTGGGACTAACCTATTAACCTAGAGCCCAGTGCCAGTTTCTGTTTTTTCCTTGTTTTAGAGTATCGTAGAAAAGGAAAATCAAATGGAGTCCAATTGACCTGAAACTTGACGAAACTTATTTTTGGACCAGAAGAAGCCCATGGAGTATCGGAGTTGGACCAGGAGAGTCCCGGGCTGCCCACGAGGGTGGGGGGCGCGCCCCCTGCCTCATGGACAGCCCAGAGGTCCACCGATGTACTTCTTCCTCCCATATATACCCATATACCCTAAAAACTTCGACGAGCAGAATAGATCGGGAGTTCCGCAGCCAGAAGTCTCCGTAGCCACCGAAAACCAATCTAGACCCGTTCTGGCACCCTCCCGGAGGGGGAACCCCTCACCGGTGGCCATCTTCATCATCCCGGTGCTCTCAATGACGAGGAGGGAGTAGTTCTCCCTCGGGGCTGAGGGTATGTACCAGTAGCTATGTGTTTGATCTCTCTCTCTCTCTCTCTCTCTCTCTCTCTCTCTCGTGTTCTTGAGGTGATATGATCTTGATGTATCGCGAGCTTTTCTATTATATTTGGATCCTATGATGTTTCTCCCCCTCTACTCTCTTGTAATGGATTGAGTTTTCCCTTTGAAGTTATCTTATCGGATTGAGTCTTTAAGGATTTGAGAACACTTGATGCATGTCTTGCGTGGGATACCTGTGGTGACAATGGGGTATTCTATGATCCACTTGATGTATGTTTTGGTGATCAACTTGCGGGTTCCATGACCTTGGGAATCTATGCATAGGGGTTGGCACACTTTTTTGTCTTGACTCTCTGGTAGAAACTTTGGGGCACTCTTTGAGATTCTATGTGTTGGTTGAATAGATGAATCTGAGATTGTGTGATGCATATCGTATAATCATACCCACGGATACTTGAGGTGACATTGGAGTATCTAAGTGACATTAGGGTTTTGGTTGATTTGTGTCTTAAGGTGTTATTATAGTACGAACTCTAGGGTTGTTTTTGACACTTATAGGAATAGCCCAACAGATTGATCAGAAAGGATAACTTTAAGGTGGTTACGTACCCTACCATAATCTCTTCGTTTGTTCTCTGCTATTAGTGACTTTGGAGTGACTCTTTGTTGCATGTTGAGGGATAGTTATGTGATCCAATTATGTTATTATTGTTGAGAGAACTTGCACTAGTGAAAGTATGAACCCTAGGCCTTGTTTCCTAGCATTGTAATACCGTTTACACTCACTTTTATCATTAGTTACCTTGCTGTTTTTATATTTTCAGATTACAAAAACCATTATCTATTATCCATATTGCACTTGTATCACCATCTCTTCGCCGAACTAGTGCACCTATATAATTTACCATTGTATTGGGTGTGTTGGGGACACAAGAGACTCTTTGTTATTTGGTTGCAGGGTTGTTTGAGAGAGACCATCTTCATCCTACGCCTCCCATGGATTGATAAACCATAGGTCATCCACTTGAGGGAAATTTGCTACTATCCTACAAACCTTTGCACTTGGAGGCCCAACAATGTCTACAAGAATAAGGTTGTGTAGTAGACATCAGAGAGTACCTCGTCCGTCCAAGTGGAAGCTTCCACCTCACGACAAGGTGAACCAAGAGTTGACTTGGAAGCATCCACGAGTGGGACACACCAAGACGAAGAAAACAAGGACGTACACCAAGATGAACCTCCTCAACCTCCTTCTCCACCACGACAAGAGAACGGCAACGTCAACAATGAAGAAGACCAAGAAGAAGAAGAACAAGATGAAGAAGATGTTCCACCCCGACCCAAGGAAAAGTTTCCACGAGTTCGAGCAAGAGTCGCCAAAGACCATCCCATCGAGCAAATCTACAATGATATCCAAACCGGGAGAATCACTCGCTCTAAAACTCGTTTGGCTAACTTTTGTGAGCATTATTCATTCATCTCTATCATTGAACCTATGAAGGTTGAACAAGCATTGGAAGATCCGGATTGGATAAATGCCATGCATGAAGAGCTACACAACTTTGAGAGAAATCAAGTGTGGACATTGGTCGAGAAGCCCGACAACAACCACAACATCATCGGTACCAAATGGGTGTTTCACAACAAGCAAGACGAAGATGGTCAAGTCGTCTGCAACAAAGCTCGTCTAGTCGCCCAAGGCTACACTCAAGTCGAAGGTATGGACTAGGTGAGACATATGCCCCCGTTGCTAGACTTGAGTCCATCCGCATCTTACTTGCCTATGCTAATCACCATGATATCACTTTATACCAAATGGACATTAAAAGTGCTTTTCTAAACGGTGAAATTGAGGAGGAAGTTTATGTTAAACAACCTCCCAGCTTTGTCAATCCTAAGAAACCCGATCATGTTTACAAACTTCACAAAGCCCTTTATGGTCTTAAACAAGCTCCTAGAGTGTGGTATAAATGCTTGACCAAGTTCCTTATTGAAAAAGGCTTTGAAATTGGAAAAATAGATTCTACTCGTTTTACTAAACGGTTTAATGGTGAGCTATTTGTATGCCAAATTTATGTTGATGATATCATATTTGGCTCAACTAACCCTCATTTTAGCGAGAAGTTTGGAAAGCTAATGTCGGAGAAGTTTGAGATGTCTATGATGAGTGAACTCAAGTTCATTCTTGGTTTGCAAATCAAGCAAACTAAGGAAGGCACCTTTGTCTCTCAAACAAAGTACACCAAGGACTTATTCAAGAAGTTCAACATGCAAGAAAGCAAAGGTATGAAAACTCCCATGCCTACTAGTGGACATCTTGACTTGACTAAGGACGGTGAACCGGTTGATCAAAAAGTTTATCGCTATATGATCGGTTCATTGTTATATCTATGTGCCTCTCGTCCCAATATTATACTAAGTGTGTGCATGTGTGAACGATATCAAGCGGCTCCCAAAGAATGTCATCTTAAGGTTGTGAAAAGGATAGTGAGATACCTAATACATACACCAAATTTTGGAATTTAGTATCCTAAGAGGTCGTCTTTTGATCTTGTTGGCTACTCCGAATCGGACTATGCCGGAGACAAGGTTGATAGAAAGTCCACTTCGGGTACTTGTCAATTTCATGGTAGATCTCTTGTGTCTTGGTCTTCCAAGAAACAAAACTCGGTATCCTTATCCACTGCCGAAGCGGAATTCGTCGGTTCATGTTGTGCTCAATTACTTTGGATGATCCAAACTCTTAAAGATTATGGGATTAATGTGAAACATGTTCCATTGCTTTGTGACAATGAGAGTGCTATTAATATTGCTCACAATCTCGTGCAACATTCTCGAACTAAGCATATTGAAGTTCGTCACCATTTCATTCGAGATCATGTTGCTAAAGGGGACATTGATCTTAAACATGTTCGTACCGATAAGAAATTGGCGGATATATTCACCAAACTGCTTGATGAGAAAGTCTTTTGCCGTTTGAGAGGTGAATTGAACATCATTGATGCTTCAAACTTGGAGTAGGAGCTCCATTTGGATACATGCAAGGCATGAGCCTATGACTAATCCTTGACTTTTCTCTTATGATGATGATCATATGTCTTGGATATATTTGCACCCTTGCATGTTATCTAACCCTTGTAGGTACTTGGTTGAATCTAAATCCATGAGATTGCAACTCACTCACATCTTGAGCAATCTCTACAACACCAAGTCTCTACTCCATGGTGGTTAAAGACAAGGAAGCACGAAACCCCTCAACATATCCTTTGACCAACTATATGTATCAAACTTCCTGATTGTCATTTTGGATACACAAGTGCTCTTCCTTGCAAAACTAACCCATGTAGGTAGATGAACTCAACTCCAAGTGGTACTCCCAACCATTCTTGTGCTACATCAACCTTGAGCACCCCACGCAAGTTCAACTACATGATCAAGATCAACACCACCACCCAAGGCATGTCATTCCATATTAGAGAAGCTTTACCTCAAGACATAGGTCAAAGCAACTCAACAAGATGTGAATACATCAAATGCTTAAATGAAAAGTGGTAACCCCATTTTGAGCTTAAACGATGAGTATGACTTACGATCAAGTGTTCTTACTTGAATCCTCAGTCAATATACTCTAACATAGGTGACTTTGTCACCCAATTCTAGATGAAGTTATCTAGTGTTTCCTTGAGTTTTTGCAAACTTCATCTAGATTTCCTTTTATTTGGTTTGTTCTGCATTCCTTGCATCCAATTCCTTGCAAATCCTTGTGAGATCTTTCTTGTCTAGTGAGCTGAGGTGACAAGTGTTTTCTCTATGATAAACTCGGTCACCCCGGTTTGTTGTTTTCGGTCCAACTAAACTCTTTCGGTGCAAACGGAACATACCACTCGGTGCAACCGATTTCACTACAGGAAAGACAACTTGCCACTTGTTCCTGCATTCTTTTTGCTCCAGCTCCACTCAATGATTCTTGTCCTCTACCAGCATCACATTCGACTTGTTGCTTTGCTTTGTGACTCAAGGATCGAACCCATTGTAAAAAACATCCAGAAGAGCCCTTCTTGGAAATTGATGTCAAAGGGGGAGAGAGAGATCACATCAAAGCTTAATGATTTCTATAGGGGGAGAGAATACTCAGGGGGGAGAGTTCTTCAATGAGAAAGAGGTATCACATCAAAGACCCCCGATGTTTGGTGTTCAAGAGGAGAGAAGTTACATGTCTTTAAGAGGGGAAAGACATGTTCATTTTATTTTTTCTTTCTTTCGTTGCTCTGATTTTATGTTCCCTATCTTCTCCCAGTATCCCAAGCAAGATTCAGGGGGGCAAGACATCTAAGGGAAGGAAATCCTTGAATTCATTGCATATCTTTACCTTTGGGGACATGTCTATACCCAATAAAGTAATCAGTACTCACTCTCTACATGTCATCCCAGTCTTGGTACTCTTGTGGTTTCTTTGTTTACTCTGGCTAGTAGATGTATCTGTGTTATCTAACCTTGTTTACTCGGGTTCATTTCTCCTAAGCCAACTCAAGACCACAAGGTAAGTATATGCATCACACTCATGTGCATGAGGACTTCTTGTTGATGTACATATTGTTTGCAAGAAAGACTCATGAGCATTTAGGTACATCTCCTATATATACATCTTTTGCTCTGATGCATGTAGCCAAGATACATGTAACACATTCCTTACTCTGTCATGCTATGCATTCACATGTTCTTATATTCCATATTTACATGATTGCATACATATAGGGGGAGCCTATGCATGTTACATGTCTTTCCAAAGCTTTACCTGGTATTCTCTATATCTTTATCTAAAGCTTTGATGTATGTTGTCATCAATTACCAAAAAGGGGGAGATTGAAAGCACAAGTGCTCCCCGGGTAATTTTGGTAATTAATGTCAACATATCTCTTGTTGGACTAATACTTTCATCTAGCATATTTCATATAAGTCCAACAGTGGAGTGGCTTGGTCTAGAGGATGTGGGACCCCTTCAAGATGATGAAGACAAATGATTGGCTCTAGCTCAAAGCTCAGGACTCTAAATTTTTCATTTTAGTGAACCAAGATCACATTGAGTCCATAGGAAAGCCAATACTATTAAGAGGGGATGAGGTATTGCTTAATGAGGTTCTTGCTCAAAGTGCTTGGTGATATGCTCCATAGCCCTCAACCAATTTCTTAGATCCACATTTGTCCCAAACCAAAAGTCAAACTCGGCCCCACCGAAATTTCCTATCCGGCGCCACCGAGTTCTCTTGACACGGTCACTGCCAGAAACCCTAATCAATTCGGTCTCACCGATGGGATCCCGGTCTCACCGAGATGGGGTTGCAAACTCTCTATTGCCTATTGCATTAATTTCGGTCTCACCGAAACATGACATCGGTCCCACCGAGTTTGCTTGGCTGACTCTCTGTTTAGCTTATTACCAAAATCGGTCCCACCGAATTTGTGTAATCGGTCCAACCGAGATGAGGCTTTACCCTAACCCTAGCACATCAGTCCCACCGAGTTGATCAAGTCGGTCCCACTGAAAACCCTAACGGTCACATTATGAACTAAATCGGTCTGACCGAGTTGTATGATTCGGTCCCATCGAGTTTGGTGATTTGTGTGTAATGGTTAGATTTTGTGTGGAGGCTATATATACCCCTCCACCCACTCTTCATTCGAAGAGAGAGCCATCAAAACATGCCTACACTTCCAACATGCATTTTCTGAGAGAGAACCACCTACACTTGTGTTGAGGCCAAGATAATCAGTAACACCCCGAGACCGATGTGCCAGGTGTCGTGCAGTTATTCGCTGTTGTTGCCTTGTCATTGCTTGCGTGTCATGCATTGCATATCATATCATCATGTGCATTTCATTTGCATACGTGTTCGTCTCATGCATCCGAGCATTTTTCCCGTTGTCCGTTTTGCAATCCAGCGCTCCGTTCTCCTCCGGTGGTCGTTTCTACCTTTCTTTCATGTGTGGGGATTAAACATTTCTGGATTGGACCGAGACTTGCCAAGCGGCCTTGGTTTACTACCGGTAGACCACCTGTCAAGTTTCGTACCATTTGGACTTCGTTTGATACTCCAACGGTTAACCGAGGGACCGAAAAGGCCTCATGTGTGTTGCAGCCCAATACCCCCCCCCCAATTTGGCCCAAAACCCACCTAACTCTGCTCCATCATCTAGAGCGTTCGATCACGATCGCGTGGCCGAAACCGCACCTCATTTGGACTCTCCTAGCTCCTCTACCTATAAATATGTGGCTCTCCCCGAATTTTTCGCGCAGTCCAACCCTAGATCCAACTCCCTCCGCGCGCCGGACATGTCCGCCCGCCGGCCGACGCGTCCATCTCGCCGGCCACATCACTCCAGCCAATCGGAGTGTACACTCATCGCCTCCGCCGCCTCAGCCTACCGGACAGCGCCACCTGTCCCACCGCGTGCCTCCACCTCCGCGGCCCGCCGGGCCCAGGGCAGGCCAGCCCGGGCCCTGTTTCGCTCCGCTGCTGCTCGGTCGCCGCGGGCGCGCGCCGCCGCCCCGCGCCTGGTCGACCCCGCACCACCGTGAGCTCCGGTCGCCGCCGGAGTTGCCCGCCCGGCCACAGAGAGCGCCCCGCCGCCTCGAGCTTGCCTCGCCGCCCTCCGTCCGGTCGCTGTCCTTCACCGGTTGCCGCCATGCCACGCCGGAACTCCGCCGCCTCGCCGGCGTCGTCCGCCGGTGCCGCCCCCACACGCTCGCCAGAGCCCGAGCCACCCCGCCGGAGTTCATCCTCGAGCTCGCCGGAGTTACTCCGGCCGGATCCGATCCGGATCGGGACCAGATCCACCGGTCCCCAATCCAAACGCCCTCGCCCGTTCCCGCACCGCTCCGTCCTGGATATCCCCGTCCGCCGTAGACTTTTTCCGCGGGGTAAATTTCTTCTAAGTCCTGAGATTCCCAGATCCATATGCATATGTTCATAGCCCCGTAACTTTGTATCCGTAGCTTCGATTCATACATATAGCATATCAAAATGTTCATCTCAGAGAGTACATCATTTCATTCCATTGCATAATTTTCATTTGAGTTCATCTTGATGCCCGAAATGTTGTTAGAAGAGGGTTACTTGAGTTAATTGTCAGATCTGCTACTCCGTTTAGCTTTTTGTCATTTTTTCCATGATTAATATGTGCATGATATGCCCTGATGCTCTACGTATGTTTTGTTAAGGGTTTTGTCATCTTTCCATAGGTGCAACCCATGTATTTTTGTGATGTGTGTGGTGGATAGTGTAAGCTTGCAAAGTGGTGCACTTGTTAATTCTGTTTTCAGGGACTTAGCATTTCCACTAAGTCCTTGATCTGTTTATCTCATGATGTCATATGTTCATGTTGTTTCCTAGTGATCCGTGCCTCTTTTGAGGATGATCAGTAAGGGAGTTTTGTTAATATTGTAGTGCTCTATCCATCCATGTCTTTGTTTGCAATTATGGAGCTCCCTAGCTTGAGTTAATCGAGCTCTACTTTTGCTACTTTGTGAATCTGGGCAGATTGTCAACTTGTTTGCAATTTTGCCGGTGATGTTGTAGTTGATCCGTGCATGCTATGCTATTGTTCTTGCCATGTCTAGATTGAATTTTGTGCCTTCTTTATGGATGTATGCTTGTCTTGCCATGACATGCACCGTAGTGAGTGCATCGAGCTCGTAAACATGCCTACTTGAGCTATATTTCAGCTTGCTCCAGTTTTCACTAAGTATGAAAACTGATTATGTTTTTGCTATGTTCGCGTGCTTGCAATTGTATTTTCTGATCCCTTTTGGCTCAAGGTCACTAAGGGACTTTTGTTAAGCTCTTTGAGTAGCTCCATGCCATGTTTAGCTTTGCCATGTTCAGATCCTGTAGCATGTAGTTTTGTTGCTCCGAAGAGAGCTACCTGATCTGAAATTCCAGACAAGTGTTAATTTCACTAAGTCTGAGATCTGTTTGTCATATGCATTTTTGCCATGCTTGTTTGAACATGTTAATGGATGAATTGGCCGTAGCTCAGTGCTAGACTTTTGTTAATCATCTTGAATGCATCCCTGCCATGTATTTTGTTGTCATGTTTGGGTGCCGTAGCATGTTCATCTCATTGCATTTAGATGGCTACTTGCTGTAAAACGCAGACCGGAGTCATATTTGAATCGCTTGCCATTTCCAAACCGTAACTCCGATTTCGGCATTCTTTATATCGTTTTCAAGCGATTTCATCTCATCTTTCCATTGCCACACTTGGATTTCCAAGTTGAGGCCAGGTTCATGAATTCCTTGTCAAATCATGCATATGCATCGCATACCGCATCCCGCATATCATACCATGTTCTTGTGTTGGTTGTTTACTATGTTGTGTGCTTCTTTTCCGGTGTTTGCTTCTTCGGGTTGGTTCCGGTAACATCGTTCTTGTGAGGAACCGTTCATCTACGTCTATTTGTCTTCTTCATGGACTCGTCTTCTTCCTTGCGGGATTTCAGGCAAGATGATCATACCCTCGAAATCACTACTATCTTTGCTTTGCTAGTTGCTCGCTCTTTTGCTATGCCCATGCTGCGATACCTACCACTTGCTTATCATGCCTCCTATAATGTTGAACCAAGCCTCTAACCCACCTTGTCCTAGCAAACCGTTGTTTGGCTATGTTACCGCTTCGCTCAGCCCCTCTTATAGCGTTGTTAGTTGCAGGTGAAGATTGAAGTTTTGTTCATTGTTGGAACACGGAGATGATGTTCCTTGTTGGAACATGTTTACTTGTTGGGATATCACTATATCTTATTTAATTAATGCATCTATATACTTGGTAAAGGGTGGAAGGCTCGGCCTTATGCCTGGTGTTTTGTTCCACTCTTGCCGCCCTAGTTTCCGTCATATCGGTGTTCTGTTCCCGGATTTTGCGTCCCTTACGCGGTTGGGCTATAATGGGAACCCCTTGATAGTTCGCCTTAAGTAAAGCTCTTCCAGCAATGCCCAACATTGGTTTTACCATTCACCACCTAGCCGTTTTCTTTCCCTTGAGTCGGCCGGCTCAAGGGTCATCATTATTTTAACCCCCCCGGGCCAGTGCTCCTTTGAGTGTTGGTCCAACCTGTCAGCTACCGGTGGCCACCAGGGGCAACTCTGGGCTGGCCTACCTGTACCTAGGACAATCTAAGTGTGCCCTGAGAAAGAGATATGTGCAGCTCCTATCGGGATTTGTCGGCACGTTCGGGCGGTGTTGCTGGTTTAGTTTTACCTTCTCGAAATGTCTTGTTGTATCGGGATACCGAGTCTGATCGGAATGTCTCGAGTGGAGGTCTATTCCTTCGTTGACCGTGAGAGCTTGTGATGGGCTAAGTTGGGACACCCCTGCAGGGATTGGAACTTTCGAAAGTCATGCCCGCGGTTATGGGCAGATGGGAATTCATTAACGTCCGGTTGTAGAAAACCTAAAGTCGACCTTAATTAAAATGAATCAACCGCGTGTGTAACCGTGATGGTCTCTTTCCGGCGGGGTCCAGGAAGCGAACACGGTTGTTGGAGTTATGCTTGACGTAGGTTGTTATAGGATCACTTCTTGATCATACTTTTATCGACCGTGCTTTGCCTTCTCTTCTCGCTCTCTTTTGCGTATGTTAGCCACCATATATGCTAGTCGCTTGCTGCAGCTCCACCTCCTAACTTTACCTTACCCATAAGCTTAAATAGTCTTGATCGCGAGGGTGCGAGATTGCTGAGTCCCTGTGGCTCACAGATACTTCCAAAACCAGCTTGCAGGTGCTGATGAGTCCGTGCTGATGACGCAACCAAGTTCAAGGAGGAGCTCGATGAAGATCTTGTCCTTTGTGTTGTTTCGTTCTAGTTGATCAGTAGTGGAGCCCAGTTGGGGTCGATCGGGGACCTTTTGTCGCATTTGGGGTTCTTCTTTTATTTTGGCTCCATAGTCGGGCCTTGATTGTATCTGATTGATGTAATGCTTTATTCATGTAATTGGGTGAAGTGGTGATTGTAAGCCAACTATGTATCTCTTTCCCTTATTATATTACATGGGTTGTGTGAAGATTACCTCACTTGCGACATATGCCTTCAATGCGATTATGCCTCTAAGTCGTGCCTCGACACGTGGGAGATATAGTCGCATCGAGGGTGTTACAAGTTGGTAATCAGAGCCTTCCCCGACCTTAGGAGCCCCATTGCTTGATCGTTTTTAGCGGCCGAGTTGTGTCTAGAAAAATGTTTTGAGTCATTTTGGAATTATATATCGGAGATTTAGGAATTCTTTTTACTTCCCAGTCTCCTCATCGCTCTGGTAAGGCATCCTGACGTAGAGTTTTGACTCTTCTCTTCTCAAATTTCACTAAAAAAATTTAGGATCACGCGGGTATCTTGGAATCGTTCCGATGGTTTTATGATGAGAACATTGTCTTGGTGCCTCCTGTCAGGGGTTTAGTGGAAGTGTCCCGGGGAGTTGAGCTCTGAGGTGTTGTCATCATAATTTTATCGTTGCAGTTCTGGAATACCTGAGTTTAGTACGCCGACATCGAAAATCTCTTTTATGCAGTTCGTTGGTGAGATAACCTCGACGCCACCCAGTACTGGGGCGGGAGTTCGGGAGTATCGCCATAACTTGTATAACGGATGCTTTTTGAAGGTTGAGGTAGATGGTTTCCGAAGGTTTCTTGGTTATGTGTTGAAGGATGGATACAGCTGGATGTAGGATTTGCTAGTTTGGGTGAGATATTATGCTTCCCCTGTATCCCCAACACCTAATTACATAACCGGAAAGTTTCGGGAGTTTATAAGTGGGAATTCAAGTAGCTCTTAGGATATCTTTCCAACAGATATATGATACGAAATTGGGGTTCGACGTCTAGTGGTCTGCCTATTCACGGTCAGTTTTATAGTGGTCTCGTTGTGTCTTAAAGAGTCCTTGGCTATGCCGACTCGGGGACGCTTCGTATGTCATGTGCACTGCCTTGTACATGATGGTGTTGTACGATCAAGCCCGTGTAGGCCCCACCACGAAAACTTCGGACGAAATCTCAATCATATGTTTGTTCCGGCTTATTTCGCAAGCCAATCCTTTGTTTTGTTTTGAGTTGTGGTATTCGAGTTGCTTCGAAGTCAAATGTTGATTCCATACCTTCCCCAAATGGTGTTCTCGTACTCCGTTATGAATACCAATCCTTCTTGATCATCAAGATTGTTTTTGTCAATCCTTTTTAACCGGTGTGTTTCTCTTCAAGTGGATCCGATCATTTCAACATCCGCAAGATCAAATATCAGTTTCTTCTGAACAGTGTTTGTTTCATCCGTCTCCAAGTTGCCTTTGTTTTCCCTCCCTCCCACCCTTGTTTTCTTCAAGGACTCAGATTTATTATTCAAGTATCCTTCATTGATGCGAAGTCTCTCCATTCTTTTCTATCAATATTCTTATCCAGTGATTCTCATGAAGATGCCAACGGAGCTTCAAGTACGTCACTCTTCACTCGTTTTTTCTTCTCCGGTGGTTTCAAGTCAAGCTTTGTGGATCATATCCGTTTTCCTCATTTCAAATACCTTTTCTTACTGGTGCACCTCTTTATCATTCACCTCTCGCTATTCAATTATTCCGGTGTGCTCAAGATATCTCGAAGATTCATGTTTTCCACTCTGCATTTGTTCAAGATCTTTCGAGGTTGTTATCTCATTCAAGTCATTTAATTCAACCGGTGCAATCTATCTTTTAAATCCCTCAACGGTGTTTCTTTTGAGTGGGCCCTAACCCACAGGTCTTTTCCCAGGATCTTACCTGACTCTTCTTATTTTCCCGGAGCTATCCTCAAATTCTCTTGAAGTTTGACATAAGAATGATTTATCATCAGTCATATGTTTTTTTCTCCAAGATCTTTCAATTTCTTTTCATATTTGGCTCAACCTCTTCGCTTTTGATTCTTCGGAGTGTCTAAATTATTCATGGTGGTGTTTCTCGTCGTCATTCTCAACATTTGAAGACCGAAGAAGAGTTTCTCTTTAATCTTGCTCCATTCTCTTCAAGATTCGTGATTCTAGCTTGTTGCCATCCTCTCGTAATTGTTTTGATCGTGAGAATTCTTTTCACCTATCCGGAGTAATTCAAGAGTCTTCTCAGTTTTTTATCCGGAGTCCATCAATTCAGGTTTATTCATTCTCAGTTGTCAGTTATCATTCTCCTATCTTGTCGGTGCATCAATCAAATATCCTCTAATCAGTTCTTGATCTCTTCGTTCTCATGTATCTAGTTTGTCTCAAGCATCTTCGTTCATTTGCAAATTTTTCCCGGTGTTCCTTTATCTTTTCTTCGTTCATTTTCATTTCTTACGGTGGTTCTTCCATATTTCTCTTCCTTATCAATTACTCGTTGTTTTCAATCCTTCCGGTGGTTCATTGAAGACCTTCTCAAGTTTGCGCTATATCTATCTGAATCCTTTCAACGATAATAAGTAGTATGCCAAATCCGTTGATTGTCATCAATTTAATTGATGAAGGATGAGCATAATATAATTCTTATTCTTGTTTCATCGAGTTTGTTCAATTCCTGTTTTTCCGGAGTGGTTCATCATACTTATTCTGGGTTTCAATTGCTCTTCTTTCTTTCCCGGAGTTCCAAGTTCTCTCAATTATTTCATCGCCAGATCCATTTAAATCATTACAAGGCTTCAACCTTACTCTTTTCATCCTCCATTTCGTTTGATCATTCTTTTATTACCGGAGTTCCTCATGGTGGTTCATCAAGGATTCTTTTCATTATTCAATTGTTTTTCAAGATATCTCTCGAAGCGATGATCCGCCAAAAATATACTTCAAGTTTTCTTCTTCTCGCAATCCGGGGTACAATTCTTTCTTTCGTATCTTTGAAGGTGGTATTATGTCATTCTTGATATTTTGAGTTCATGTTTGATGATTCACATGCTGTCAAGATTGGGATATTTTAAGTCCATCAATCTCGTCATTGGAACTATCTTGGGTTATATTTCACCTAAAGTTTTCCTTAAGGATTGTCGCTCTCATGGTGTTTATCAATGATCCAATTTCTTCATTTACCCTTCCGGTGATATAAGCGTCTCATCTCCTTGTTGATATCAATCCAATCTATCGTTTCCGTTAGTGGCAGAATTTTACCTCATAATTTCGAGATGTTTTCTGTAAGCCCACTACAAGCTTACTCTTTTCGTTGTTGGTTTTTTTTCAACAATTCCGTTCAACCCTTCTCCTAAAGATGCCTTTCAAGTTCTTTTGTGGCAGAAGTTGGCATTTGCTCCTCCATTCTTTTATTTCAATTATCTATCTTATATTCTTTTGTTCCGGAGGCATTGTGATGTTCATCTTTTCAACCCATCATCTTGTTTTGTCAAAGATCATGTTCTTTCCATGCCTATCCATTAAACCGGAGTGTTGTGCCCTTTTGCTCAAGTTCTTTTCGCCTTATCAAGTCTTGCATAACTTCTCAATCGGTGTGCTGCCCGAAGTTTTTCTTCCTTGTTCCTCTTTTCTAACGGAGTGTTCTCAGATTAGTCATCTCCGCTGTATTCTTTTCTGGAAATGGCTTAACCTTTTCAAGGTTCTTTGGTTTCACTCGTTTGTCAAAGGAGCAACTTAGTTTTACCTCTTCTCTTTCTCTTCCGTTGTCCCTCCGGTGCCATTCTAGATCTCGGGACGAGATCCTCTCGTAGTGGTGGAGTGTTGTAACGCCCCGAGACCGATGTGCCAGGTGTCGTGCAGTTATTCGCTGTTGTTGCCTTGTCATTGCTTGCGTGTCATGCATTGCATATCATGTCATCATGTGCATTTCATTTGCATACGTGTTCGTCTCATGCATCCGAGCATTTTTCCCGTTGTCCGTTTTGCAATCCGGCGCTCCGTTCTCCTCCGGTGGTCGTTTCTACCTTTCTTTCATGTGTGGGGATTAAACATTTCCGGATTGGACCGAGACATGCCAAGCGGCCTTGGTTTACTACCCGTAGACCGCCTGTCAAGTTTCGTACCATTTGGACTTCGTTTGATACTCCAACGGTTAACCGAGGGACCGAAAAGGCCTCGTGTGTGTTGCAGCCCAACACCCCCCCCCCAATTTGGCCCAAAACCCACCTAACTCTGCTCCATCATCCAGAGCGTTCGATCACGATCGTGTGGCCGAAAACCGCACCTCATTTGGACTCTCCTAGCTCCCTCTACCTATAAATATGTGGCTCTCCCCGAATTTTTTGCGCAGTCCAACCCTAGATCCAACTCCCTCCGCGCCGCCGGACATGTCCGCCCACCGGCGGACGCGTCCATCTCGCCAGCCACATCACTCCAGCCAATCGGAGTGTGCCACGTCATCGCCTCCGCCGCCTCAGCCTACCGGACAGCGCCACCTGTCCCACCGCGCGCCTCCTACCTCCCGCGGCCCGCCGGGCCCAGAGCAGGCCCACCCGAGCCCTCTTTCGCTCCGCCGCCGCTCGGTGGCCGCGGGCGCGCGCCGCCGCCCCGCGCCTGGTCGTTCCCGCGCCGCCTCGGGAGCCCCGCGCCGCCGTGAGCTCCGGTCGCCGCCGGAGTCGCCCGCCGGCCACAGAGAGCGCCCCGCCGCCCTCCGTCTGGTCGCCGTCCTTCGCCGGTTGCCACCATGCCACGCCGGAACTCCGCCGCCTCGCCGGCATCGTCCGCCGGTGCCGCCCCCACACGCTCGCCGGAGCCCGAGCCACCCCGCATGAGTTCGTCCTCGAGCTCGCCGGAGTTACTCCGGCCGGATCCGATCCGGATCGGGACCAGATCCACCGGTCCCCGATCCAAATGCCCTCGCCCGTTCCCACACCACTCCGTCCTGGATATCCCCGTCCGCCGTTGACTTTTTCCGCGGGGTAAATTTCTTCTAAGTCCTGAGATTCCCAGATCCATATGCATATGTTCATAGCCCCGTAACTTTGTATCCGTAGCTCCGATTCATACATATAGCATATCAAAATGTTCATCTCAGAGAGTACATCATTTCATTCCATTGCATAATTTTCATTTGAGTTCATCTTGATGCCCTAAATGTTGTTAGAAGAGGGCTACTTGAGTTAATTGTCAGATCTGCTACTCCGTTTAGCTTTTTGTCATTTTTGCCATGATTAATATGTGCATGATATGCCCTGATGCTCTACGTATGTTTTGTTAAGGGTTTTGTCATCTTTCCATAGGTGCAACCCATGTATTTTTGTGATGTGTGTGGTGGCTAGTGTAAGCTTGCAAAGTGGTGCACTTGTTAATTCTGTTTTCAGGGACTTAGCATTTCCACCAAGTCCTTGATCTGTTTATCTCATGATGCCATATGTTCATGTTGTTTCCTAGTGATCCGTGCCTCTTTTGAGGATGATCAGTAAGGGAGTTTTGTTAATATTGTAGTGCTCTATCCATCCATGTCTTTGTTTGCAATTATGGAGCACCCTAGCTTGAGTCAATCGAGCTCTACTTTTGCTACTTTGTGAATCTGGGCAGATTGTCAACTTGTTTGCAATTTTGCCGGTGATGTTGTAGTTGATCCGTGCATGCTATGCTATTGTTCTTGCCATGTCTAGCTTGAATTTTGTGCCTTCTTTATGGGTGTATGCTTGTCTTGCCATGACTTGCACCGTAGTGAGTGCATCGAGCTCGTAAACATGCCTACTTGAGCTATATTTCAGCTTGCTCCGGTTTTCACTAAGTGTGAAAACTGATTATGTTTTTGCTATGTTCGCGTGCTTGCAATTGTATTTTCTGATCCCTTTTGGCTCAAGGTCACTAAGGGACTTTTGTTAAGCTCTTTGAGTAGCTCCATTCCATGTTTTTCTTTGCCATGTTCAGATCCTGTAGCATGTAGTTTTGTTGCTCCGAAGAGACCTACCTGATCTGAAATTCCAGACAAGTGTTAATTTCACCAAGTCTGAGATCTGTTTGTCATATGCATTTTTGCCATGCTTGTTTGAACCTGTTAATGGATGAATTGGCCGTAGCTTAGTGCTAGACTTTTGTTAAGCATCTTGAATGCATCCCTGCCATGTATTTTGTTGTCATGTTTGGGTGCTGTAGCATGTTCATCTCATTGCATTTAGATGGCTACTTGCTATAAATCGTAGACCGGAGTCATATTTGAATCGCTTGCCATTTCCAAACTGTAACTCCGATTCCGGCGTTCTTTATATCGTTTTCAAGCGATCTCATCTCATCTTTCCAGTGGCACACTTGGATTTCCATGTTGAGGCCAGGTTCATGCATTCCTTGTCAAATCATGCATATGCATCGCATACCGCATCCCACATATCATACCATGTTCTTGTGTTGGTTGTTTACTATGTTGTGTGCTTCTTTTCCGGTGTTTGCTTCTTCGGGTTGGTTCCGGTAACGTCGTGCTTGTGAGGAACCATTCGTCTATGTCCATTTGTCTTCTTCATGGACTCGTTCTTCTTCCTTGCGGGATTTCAGGCAAGATGATCATACCCTCGAAATCACTACTATCTTTGCTTTGCTAGTTGCTCGCTCTTTTGCTATGCCCATGCTGCGATACCTACCACTTGCTTATCATGCCTCCTATAATGTTGAACCAAGCCTCTAACCCACCTTGTCCTAGCAAACCGTTGTTTGGCTATGTTACCGCTTCGCTCATCCCCTCTTATAGCGTTGTTAGTTGCAGGTGAAGATTGAAGTTTTGTTCATTGTTGGAACACGGAGATGATGTTCCTTGTTGGAACATGTTTACTTGTTGGGATATCACTATATCTTATTTAATTAATGCATCTATATACTTGGTAAAGGGTGGAAGGCTCGGCCTTATGCCTGGTGTTTTGTTCCACTCTTGCCGCCCTAGTTTCCGTCATATCGGTGTTATGTTCCCGGATTTTGCGTCCCTTACGCGGTTGGGCTATAATGGGAACCCCTTGACAGTTCGCCTTAAGTAAAGCTCTTCCAGCAATGCCCAACATTGGTTTTACCATTCGCCACCTAGCCATTTTCTTTCCCTTGGGTCGGCCGGCTCAAGGGTCATCATTATTTTAACCCCCTCGGGCCAGTGCTCCTCTGAGTGTTGATCCAACCTGTCAGCTACCGGTGGCCACCAAGGGCAACTCTGGGCTGGCCTACCCGTACCTAGGACAATCTGAGTGTGCCCTAAGAAAGAGATATGTGCAGCTCCTATCGGGATTTGTCGGCACATTCGGGCGGTGCTGCTGGTTTAGTTTTACCCTATTGAAATGTCTTGTTGTACCGGGATACCGAGTCTGATCAGAATGTCTCGGGTGGAGGTCTATTCCTTCGTTGACCGTGAGAGCTTGTGATGGGCTAAGTTGGGACACCCCTGCAGGGATTGGAACTTTCGAAAGCCGTGCCCGCGGTTATGGGCAGATGGGAATTTGTTAACGTACGGTTGTAGAAAACCTAAAGTCGACCTTAATTAAAATGAATCAACCGCGTGTGTAACCGTGATGGTCTCTTTCCGGCGGGGTCCGGGAAGCGAACACGGTTGTTGGAGTTATGCTTGACGTAGGTTGTTATAGGATCACTTCTTGATCATACTTTTATCGACCGTGCTTTGCCTTCTCTTCTCGCTCTCTTTTGCGTATGTTAGCCACCATATATGCTAGTCACTTGCTGCAGCTCCACCTCCTAACTTTACCTTACCCATAAGCTTAAATAGTCTTGATCGCGAGGGTGCGAGATTGCTGAGTCCCCATGGCTCACAGATACTTCCAAAACCAGCTTGCAGGTGCCGATGAGTCCATGCAGATGACGCAACCAAGTTCAAGGAGGAGCTCGATGAAGATCTTGTCCTTTGTGTTGTTTCGTTCTAGTTGATCAGTAGTGGAGCCCAGTTGGGGTCGATCGGGGACCTTTTGTTGCATTTGGGGTTCTTCTTTTATTTTAGCTCCGTAGTCGGGCCTTGATTGTATCTGATTGATGTAATGCTTTATTCATGTAATTGGGTGAAGTGGCGATTGTAAGCCAACTATGTATCTCTTTCCCTTATTATATTACATGGGTTGTGTGAAGATTACCTCACTTGCGACATATGCCTTCAATGCGATTATGCCTCTAAGTCGTGCCTCGACACGTGGGAGATATAGTCGCGTCGAGGGTGTTACATAATCCATGCCAACTGTCCGTGTCAAAACCGGCGGATCTTGGGTAGGGGGTCCCGAACTGTGCATCTAAGGCGGATGGTAACAGGAGGCAGGGGACACGATGTTTACCCAGGTTCGGGCCCTCTTGATGGAGGTAATACCCTACGTCCTACTTGATTGTTCTTGATGATATGATTATTACAAGAGTTGATCTACCACAAGATCAAAGAGGCTAAACCCTAGAAGCTAGCCTATGGTATGATTGTATGTTGTCCTACGGACTAAAACCCTCCGGTTTATATAGACACCGGAGGGGGCTAGGGTTACACAAGGTCGGTTACAAAGGAGGAGATATACATATCCATATTGCCTAGCTTGCCTTCCACGCCAAGTCGAGTCCCATCCGGACACGAGACGAAGTCTTCAATCTTGTATCTTCATAGTCCAACAGTCCGGCCAAAGGATATAGTCCGGCTATCCGGAGACCCCCTAATCTAGGACTCCCTCAGTAGCCCCTGAACCAGGCTTCAATGACGATGAGTCCGGCATGCAGTATTGTCTTCGGCATTGCAAGGCGGGTTCTTCTCCAAATCTTGAATATCTATTAAGTAGTGTCCGGCTCCCATAAATGTTGGACTTCTTGGATTATGTGCCCAATAAGGGCCATCTTCCATGTGTCGAGTGAATGCGAGGAGCCAGGGCATTTTTACATCCGCCCCCTAGCCAGGTAAATAAATTGTCTATTAAAGGGATGGGGATTCTTAGATCCAATCCACACCATCCTCCCACGGCGAGAATCCATCGGAGCGCGCTCGGAAAAAATCCATTCCAACATGGCCGACCACCGCAGCTCCTTCTCCCGCCCCGTAGCCCTAAGCCTGGTGATTGGGAGAGGTGTTCCGTCCCGCACAGTCGATTAGTAGAGTTGCAGACTCGGGGATTTCTCCCTCCAGCGTATATGGTCCCCGTCCAAGCCGGGCTCGCCACTTATAATGGCGGGGAGCAAGCGGAGGGCTTCCCTAGCCCCTCTAAGGGGGAGCAGGTGTGCCTTGTCCCTTACTTACTAAGGGGACTCAAATTTCCAATCATCCATTCCTCCGCGAGCTCCTGGAGTTTTACGGCCTCCAACTACATAATTTCACCCCTGCTTCCATATTACACATCATCGGTTACGTTGCCCTTTGCGAGCTATTTCTAGGCTGTGAGGCTCATTTCGAGCTGTGGAAAAGGTTATTTTGCCTTGTGCCCCGCACACAGAAGGGGTCACTTTATCAAGTGGGCGGAGCCGAAATATGACGCATCGCCGAAACCGGATACATGTCCGGTACTCCGAAGAAGACGTCTGAAGACTGGCCTTCAGAGTTGTTTTATATGGAGGACATCCCCCTTCCAGACCCTGTTCGGCGGGGTCTTCCTGAGTTCAATAATGCTCCTCTGAAGAAACGCCGAAGCTGGCGCCCACGGAGCCCCCAAGAGGAAGACAACAGAGAAGTCCTTTACCTGATGAACCGGATTAAAGCGCTGGCTCAATCAGGATTGACAATAATCGAGGTTATGTCAATATGCATAATGCGGGGAGTGCAGCCACTTCAATATCGAGGGCACCCCCTGTGGTGTTTTAACGGGGAAGATGATGCCACCCGCTGCGGGCGTAAGGGACCAGACTCTGCTGCTGCTTTAGCGAAAATTCTGTCTGAGTTGTTCAAGGGAGAGGAAGAGGAGTTCATTCGTATCAAGCCACGGGATGGATTCTCCATGTACAACCCTCCAAGCTGGGTGAGTTATACCTCTTTACTTCCATTCTTCCCACATTCTTCATCGTAGGTACTCACCTTGCCATTTTACTGCAGGAACTGCGAAAAGCTGTAAGGGAGGTCAACAGCCCATCTCCACAACCAGAGGAACCTGGCCGGGCCCTCGGTCCCGGACTCGAAGCGGATCCGGACATATTCGTGGAGCTGATAGACAGGCAATTCTATCAATTGAGCTGCGATGACGCCATGGTGGCCATAACGGCCGACTATCCTGGACTGCTCCCTGCGTCGCATGTAAGAAAAACCAAAATCCCAACTCCAAAAATAGGATCCCCTTTTAGACACTTCACCTACCATACACATATGGTGTTTTACAGGGAAGGCATTCGGGACGCCGTGCCGAACCCGCAGCAACTCGCCAACAAGAGGTACCGAAGCCGGGTAGGCCAAAAAGGAAGGCGGTCAGGACTGAGACGTCGGCGTAGAGGTATGACACAAAACCTCGCTCCATGGTTGTCGTCTTTCTCAAAATGTAATGACGTCCATGTTTCTTTAATAGAAAAAACGCTCACTGGACTATATCCGAAGAGGTTGCCGATCACGCCTCCACCAGTCGGGCTCCAGGGCCGGACATAGAGGCGGAAGCCAACATGGGGCGGACGCCGGATGCTCCTCCTACAGAGGATGCGTATGGACTATCCGCTACAAATTCAGAAGTGGGGAGCGCCATGAATCACAGGCGTCGCCGGGCCATACTCCGTGACGCTTATTTCTCGCCAGAGGCATTTGATGCATTCAATTCCAGAGACGCGTACATCCGTGCTGCTCAAAATGGTGCTAGAGCCACGGACCAGTATGTAAGGGATATATGGGTAAGCAAATCTAACGATTATATGTATCCGTAGCCCCTAAGACTTGAAACAGTTGACGCAAATGATTTAAGGATCATTATTTATGCAGGTTCTTATGGAGAAGAATTCCCAATTGTCTCAAGAGCTGGATGAGTGCAAGGCCCAGCTGGAAGCTGCTGTTGCCGCGTTGAAGGAGTCCGAAAAGGGTCCCCCTGGTAACACTTTTATCTATTGCAAAGAATATGGGTACCAGGTAGTATGCGACATGTATGCACACCTAACAATAGATGTTGCAGGTGGCCTCAGAGTGAATCCAGAGGCCGTGGGGCGGATATGGCGTGTGATGATCGATAGCGAAATGCTGGCGAGCACGTGCTGACACGAGTCAGGCAGGAGAAAAATGATCTCCAAGACGCCAATATCCGGTTGCGCGTGGAACTGAAAGATGTCCGAGCCCAGCTTGTGGGCTCCGTGAAGGAGAATAAACGGCTTCGGCGCAGAATTTTTAGTAAGTGCTTGAACGAACTTTTTAAAGGAGTTCGGCGAAGAAGCCTACTAACAGCATTATGTCCGCAGGTATGCTCACGGGTCATCCCGCGGAGGAGATGCCTGGGTCTTCAGGTGATCTTCTACCAGAGCTCTCACAACTGCACGAACAAGTTCGGCAGGTGATGCAGGGTATTGCCCAAGCCTTGTGGCCATCCTCGTCCCCGCCAGGAGGCATGGGGGAGCTTATAGAGAAGCTCAAGGGAGCGCGGCGGTGCTTCTGGTTATGGAAGATATCAGCCTGCCGACAGGGTGCAAGAGAAGCCTAGGCTATGGTGAAGACACGATATACCAAGGCTGACCCAAACCACATGGCCGAGGTCAGACCTGTGGGGCCCGATGGGAAAGAGATCCCCGTTAGTTTAGTGTATGATCAAGTAGAATTAGCCGCAAAGTATTCCCAACAGGATTGTAGGCTAGACAGCCTGTTGGATGGTATAGAGGAAGAATTTAATCAGTCTTAGTGACTGTGTACTTCAAGTGACATATGTAAGGGACAATTGCATTTTTACCCCTAGTTGGTTCCTACCCACGGGTTTTGCCCTTACTTTTCGAGCTTGCTTAGTTTTACCCTTACTTTTTCTGTTGAGGTCCCTCGAATGCCCTTTGACCGTTTGACCAAAACTTTGAAAATTCATAACTAATTCATATGAACTCAGAAAAATGCAAATAAGATATCAAAATGTTCAGATAAACATTACCTTTATGTGCATATCATTTGCATTCAGGACAAAAGCACCCTTTAAACTATCTGAGGTAATTAATGTTATTAACATTATTAAAAATAAAAGGTATAAACAATATTTTTTCATGAATAAAAATTACATGCAAATGTAGGTGATGTTTTCTGAATATACAGATATCTTATTTGCATTTTTCTGAGTTCGTATCATCTTGTTATGAATGTTCTAACGACTTTGAAAATTATTTGGAAACTTCATAACAAATTGATACGAACTCAGAAAAATGGAAATAAGATATTGGGATGTTCAGGAAACATCACCTACATTTGCATGTAATTTTTATGCATGGAAAAAATATTGTGTATACCTTTTTATTTTTAATGATGTTAATAACATTAATTACCTCGGGTAGTTTAAAGGGTGCTTTTGTCCTGAATGCAAATGATATGCACATAAAGGTAATGTTTATCTGAACATTTTGATATCTTATTTGGATTTTTCTGAGTTCATATGAATTAGTTATGAATTTTCAAATTTTTGGTCAAACGGTCAAAGGGCATTCGAGGGACCTCGACGGAAAAACTAAGGGCAAAACTGAGCAAGCTCGAAAAGTAAGGGCAAAACCCGTGGGTAGGAACCAACTAGGGGCAAAAATGCAATTGTCCCCATATGTAATGTCCCTAGACGGATTGTAAATCATTTTTCATGGCGGACCTTTTCGCTTCGACCTCTGGACCCGATAGTCCGAAGTGTATCCGAATACCCACTCGGTTATGTAAAAACCGGGGTATGCATGGAAACCAAGCGTAGGGGTCATAAGTGCTTAAACAGACAAGTACCCAACTAGCTATGTTATATTACATGGATAGTAAGAAACATCTTCCAGGGAGAATAGTTCCGTTAAGGATTCCTTTCCCTGGGTACGCATGCCCTAATGTGCATGTCCGAACTGCAAGACGTAGGCTAAAAACATCTGGGGGCATGTAGTAAATTAAATGAAAGTCGTCTTTTATTCACCGACCAAATATTCCCTTAAGAACGCTAGCTTTCGGCTTCACCCAGTCTGAGGTACACGTCTAGCTGACCCAGCAGTAACAATCACAGAGGTGCTCCCCTTATGCCCTAGCCGAATTAACGGGAACGTAGGGCATAAATACAAGAGCCAGGCAACCCAGCTTGGCCAAAAATTAAGTCATATCGATGCATATAATGGCAAAAAAAGGTACATGCGGAAGAATAACACATGTGCGGGGCATAAAGCCCGGAAAGATAATTAGATTAAGCTTCTATGTAAGAAGCCCCCGGGTATATTGAGCGCGGTTAGCACATCAAGATTGTGTAACCAAGACACAAGTTTAGCCCTTTAGGGCCTTGAAGATAAAAAATAGAAGGAAAGAGAAAAAACAGATGTGCAAAAAATTGATGGAGGTAAGGAGACGAACATAGAGTTCGGCGCTAGGCGTAGAATCTTTGGAGTCTGGCTGCGTTCCATGGGTTTGGCTCGAGTCGGTTATCCGATGCATCCCGCAGACGGTACGCTCCACCGGTCAGAACCTGGTCGATAATGAAGGGACCTTCCCATTTGGGCTTGATCTTGTTCTTTTTCTTCTCTGGCAGGCATAGAACCAGTTCGCCAACGTTATAGGTTTTGGCCCGCACTTCTCTACTTTGATACCTTCGAGCCTATTGCTGATAGAATGCGGAATGGGCTTTTGCCACGTCGCGCTCCTCCTCCAGGGCATCCAAACTGTCCTGCCGATCGAGCTCGGCCTCTCTTTCTTCGTACATGCACACTCGAGGTGAGTCATGGATTATGTCGCAAGGCAGCACCGCCTCAGCGTCGTACACCATAAAAACGGTGTGTATCCGGTAGTGCGATTCGACGTGGTCCACAGCCCCCATAGTACGAAGTCGAGCTCCTCTACCCAATGAGTGTCTGATTCCTTCAAGGACCGCACTAATCTGGGTTTAATGCCACTCATGATAAGATCATTCGCTCGTTCGACTTGACCGTTAGTTTGCACATGATAGACAGAAGCATAATCGAGCTTGATGCCCATGTTGCTGCACCAAAATTTCACCTCGTCGGCTGTAAAGTTCGTGCCGTTGTCAGTGATGATGCTGTGGGGGACGCCATAACGGTGTACAACCCCGGATAAGAAGTCTATCACCGGTCCCTATTCAGCCGTTTTGACAGGTTTGGCTTCTATCAATTTGGTGAATTTATCCACCATGACCAGTAAGTATTTTTTCTTATGAGTTCCCCCTTTGAGGGGTCCGACCATATCGAGCCCCCAGACCGCAAAGGGCTAAGTAATGGGGATTGTTTGGAGGGCGGAATGTGGAATGTGGCTTTGGTTTGCAAAAAGCTGGCAACCGACACAATGTTGTACCAGATGTTGTGCATCTGTGTCGGTGGGAACGACACCTATGGGATCACAAGAATCCCTACTACGGTTGCAGGGCGCGGGGTCGTGAGAAGAGCGGATCAAACAGATAGCACACGGTTCGTTTATCCAGGTTCGGGCCGCGAGGATGCGTAAAACCCTACTCCTGCTTTGGTGGACTGTATATTTGTGTTCTTGAGCTAGCTATGGGGTGTGAGGAGCTCCAAAAAGCCGAATCCTCCTCCTGGTCGCCTCGGGCCTCCTTTTATAGGAAAGGGGTTGCCACAGTGGCACACAGGAGGTGGAAAGGGTACAGTCATGTGAGGTTATCCCTCGCATTACATGACAAGGTGCATTTAATGCGTCTTGCCCAGGTGTCCTTGCTTTATCGGGGACGGGGGAGAGCCATGTCTTGTCCGTCGCCGCTCCCTCTCGTGTCGACACGCGCCCTGGCCAGTGGCGCCCGTGGTGCCATGTAGGCAGGCAGGCAGCTGAGGTGGCGCAGTGGTGGGTCTCCACGAAGATCCGCATGCCGCCATGCAGGTGCCTGCCCAGCTGGTTGGGTCGGCAGCTACATGCGGATGGCGGTGGAGGTTTGACTGGCGTGGGCCTGATGGTGGCCCTACAGGTGTTCTTGGCAAGTGCCTTGCCGGGGCCCCGGCAAGGGTCTTGCCGTGGCGCCTGCTGTCATCCCCGGCAGGGCTCTTGCCGGGGGCCTTGTGGTCCTCCTTGGTTGGGATCCCGCCTAGGATCATCATCTTCTAAAAGGGTGTATCTGATCTTGAATGTCTTCACAAAGATCTGCATGCCACCACGGGGATGTCTCCCGAATCCTTGCCCCATGGGGGCAGTGGACTCAAGGGTGATTCACTCCGTAGGTGTGAGGCTAGCTGCCTCAGCAAGGGTCTTGCCGGGTTTGCTAAAACCGCCTCCCGGCAAGGATCTTGTCGGGGGGTCCGCTTCGTCCCCTTTGCTCTTTGTGGTCTTGGTCTTGGCGTCGTTCTGCTTCTCCTGAGCTTCGGCCTTACCTTGCCTCACCTCCCTTGCCTTGCTTAGTGTGGTGGTGCCCGTGGCTCAGACTGCCCGTGCACATTTATAGGGGTACAAAAAGTGTACCCCTCTTTCTGTACACCGACAGGAGCCCCGGGCCTGGGCCACACGTAAGCGCAATCGCGTCGTTGGGCTAGGCCCAAAAACGGTGCGCGGGCAGGCGGGGCGGTTTTTACCGGGGTAAGTCTCTTCGCGCACTGCGCTTCCCATGCTTCCCGTGTGTGGCGTGGCGTGGGGAGGCGTGTGTGACGTGGGCGGCATGCATGGGGTTGCTTCCTGCGGGCATGCGTCACATCACAGTTAATGTGAAAGGAGGCGGCCCGCATTTTCCCCCAAAAGAAGGAATAACCGTGGGCGCACTGCTCACTTTCTCCTCTACCCTCGTGCCTTTTCCAATCTCAGAGCCGCCGTTCCCTCTCTTCCTTCCTTCCTAAGATTTCGCTGTCGCCCGCTGTTGCTGCTTTGCCACCCCCTTTCCTCAACCCTCTAGACTTCTCGGCCGCCATGGCACCCAAATTTGCCAAGGGCAAGGGGTGGCTAAGGGCTCTGGGACCGTGGAGCCGCCGGAGAGCACGCTGTTGGGGGACAAGACGAAGTCCGCTTCTTCTTCCCCTCGACGGTTGATGTTCATGAGCTCCGGGCCTCCTTCAAGCCCCTATGGGGAGTGAAGATGGAGGAGAGGATTCGGGACACCCAGCGACGCGCGTCATTCCTGCCGCTTGCGCTAATCCTTCCCCAAATCGGTACCCCTTCTTCGTTGATTACTTTTCTTGCGGGTTATGCCCCCCTTTCTCCGATTTCTTCTGCGACATCATGCACACCTTCAGTTTTCGCCTCTTGGATTTTACTCCGAATGCGGTGGCGTGTATGTCTTTCTTTGCGCATCTTTGTGAGGGCTTTGCCGGGGTGCAGCCCAACACGGCGCTCTTCCGCCATTATTTCTATCCTCGAATCCAAACGGGAGGTGCCGTCTCTGGTTGCGTCACTTGGATCCCAAGATCCAAGGATGCGTACCCGAACGGTGCCGTGAAGGAGAGGTGGGAAGAATGGCGTGACCGGTGGTGCTGGATTGAAGACGAAGACCCGCCGGAATTTTGCAAGGTCCGCCGTGTGCCGCTGGTCCGCGGCAGTGATTGGGGTGATGTCGATGCCACCGACGGGAGGCTTATTGTCGCCACCACCAGGATTCTTCGGCTGACCCGGGCCGGGCTCACCCTTGAGATGATCGGGGCGGACTTTATTCGCCGCGGGATCGCCCCGTTGCACAATAAGGGGAGGCCAGCCTGGCTTTTCACGAATCCGGCTAACATTATGCGGCTCCGCCCTGGCCTCGACCACAATTTCATGGTGAAGGCACATGCCCACTTCTGCCAGCGGCTCTTTCAGTTAGATGTGGGTCGCGACGGCGAAGTCGAGCAGACCGGCAAGGCCGCAAGGGTCGCCGTAAAGGTCGGCAAGGCCGTCAAGGGGCCGTTCTTCAAGTTGCCAGCGGGGGTGGTCCCATTGTGCAATAATTCACGCCGATCCGAGATCATCGCCATGATGTCGGACTGCAATGCGCACGGCCCCGTCCCGAGCTGGAGGGAGTCGTCGAACGCAGATGTGCAGCAATTCTTCGACACCTTGATTGAGGTGTACGTCAATGCTGACACCGAGCGGTGGCTTGTCATGGACACCACCCAGGCAGAGCTGGACTACATCACCACCAGGGCAAGGGAGGCACAGCTTGCCATGGAGGCCGGCAGCGCCGGGGGCGTGGAGGACAAGGCCGCAATGGCCGCGGAGGAGGAGCAGTTCACCCTGTGGGCGGCGGCCACCGAGGAGGCCAGAAGCGCCGATACCGGAGCTCCGCTTGTCGAGGACGCGGCCAACGAGTCGTCGGAGGAGGAGGGCGTGGCCGCGGGCTCGACGCCAGCCAGGGGAAGAGGGCGAGTCCTGCGGCGGTCTAACTCCGGCGAGCCGGTCCGGCCCGGCAGGGCTATGCGGCCTTAGTTGACCCTAGAGGGGTCCGGGCACCACACAAGGGCCACGACAGCGAAGTGGCTGATGAAGGCCGCTGAGAAGAAGAAGGCGACAGCCCCTTCCTCATCCGGGCGTGCACAAACCCCCCCCCCCCCCCCCCCCGCCTCCTTCGCCTCCTCCGGCAGGCGTCGACTCGGATGATGATGTGGAGCTCCCTTTTGATCTCGGGCCTCTCAGCCCGGAGAGGAAAAGGAAACTGGTGGAAGAGGAGGAGACGGATGACGAGTAAGTTCTTCGTTCCTTACTATCATTTTCATTTCCTCGAATTGGGTCGCTTGTCTTGATCCATTTTTGCTTCCGTAGGGAGACAGAGATGTTGTCCCAGAGGGTGAAGAGGGCGAGGACCTCGGCGAGTAGCCAGCCCCCGGCTGGGGCTTCAAAGACACCACTGGTGGTGCTCAGCAGCCCGGATAGCAGCCCCCGACGCAGCCCCCAGCGTAAGTTCGTCACCCTCTTCTTACTCGACATGTGGTAGGAACTCGACGCTATGATGCTGACCTTGCCGGGTTTGCAGGAGGGAGTGGCAGCAGGAGGAGCCACAGAGGGCTACTCCTAACACACCACCCCCATCGACTACACCGCCGCGGGGGGCGTCCCCGGCAAGGGCATCAGGCACGGAGCCCACACCCATGGAGGAAGAGGGGAACTTGGGCGCTGGTGGCTCTGCCACGGCGCCAAATGCTGGCAGAGAGGAGACTTCTACTTCATAGCCTGGCACTGGTGAGTCGCCTATCCTTCGTCTCTGTTTTTCCCTTATTCTTTTCTTGGCTTCATTGCTCCCGTTGCTGCCCAGGCTCTCCTTCAACAGACATGGAAGGCATGGACACTATTGTCGGGGATATTGCTGAGGAGGCCGCGGCGGAGGCCAGCAGGATTTCCGCCGAGGAGGCCACCAAAGACGCTGACGAGGCCGCCGACGACGAAGCCGCTGCCAAGGATGCCGCCGGGGACGCCGCTGTGGGGGCCGCCAAGGTGACCGGCGAGGCTTCTGCCAAGGGCGCCAGCGGCGGACCTGCCGGTGAGGCCGGCAAGGCCTCCGCCAAAGAAGAGGTGGTGGGTGACCAGCCTCCCTCCTCCTCAACCTCGGGCCCCGGCAGATATCTGAAGGTGGGCGACGATCTCTTCGTCCACCTCCCAGGGGCGTCAAGCCGGGCGCCCGCCGAAGGAGAAGTTTTTGACGGCGAGGTGCTTGCCGCCACCAGGCTCGAGGTGGTTGATGAGCCGGGCATTGGTGGCGACGGTTCTCTAGAAGACCAGCTTTTCCGTGCCATGGGGGCCAATTTCTGGAAGCTCCAAGTGCTCTACCGTGCTCGCCTGGACAAGGTCAAGTCCAGGATGGCAACGGTGGACAACGCGGAGGTGGACTTCAAGGCACGCATTGCTGAGATGCAGACCTGGTTTCACCAGACTCGCGAGGAGCAGAGGGCCTTTCAGGAGAAATTGGCCGAGCGCGATGTGGAGCTCACCATGAAGATGACCGACATCGAGAAGGCCCAGGAAAATGTGGCGAACTTGGCTGCCGAGGCCGAGGCCGCCCGGAACCAGCATCAAGCCACCTTGGATTCCTAGGAAGAGGACCTCTCTGCGCGTGAAGCGAAGCTTGCCGCAACGCTTTGCGGCAAGGATGAGGAGCTCGAGGCCCTTGTCGCGCAGCGGACTCGCGAGCTGGAGCAGAGGCACAAAGAGGCACTCGATGTCCAAGCTCTGGCCCATGCCGGCAAGGTGAAGGAGCTAGAAGCAGAGCGGGACGAGCTGAAGGAGCGGGCCCTCAAGCTGTCCGGCGAGAAGAGCACGCTCAACCGCGCCTTGGTGGAGGCGCAAGGAGCAGTCATCAGCAGGACTGGGGAGCTCTCCGACGCGCAGAACTCCATCAGAGACCTCAAGCTGAAGCTGGAGGATCTCGAGAGGATGTTGTCAGAGAGCAGGGCTCGGGAGGAGACCTTGACCAGGAGCCTCGAGGAGGAGAAGCAGCTGCGGGCGAACGAGGCCGCCTCCCACCAGGAATATGTGGCGGGTGAGAACAGGTGGATCAGTCATCTGGAGGTCGTCGCCGGCAGGATTACCTCGCAATTGGCCACCATGGGGTTGCCAAATGTGAGGTACGCCCCCGAGCGCAGCGGGACCGTCAACGCCAAGCTGACCCAGTTCTTCGAGGGCGTCCTCGAAGCCTTGGCCTATCTTCACTCCAACAGGACGGGCACGCTGGCCGAGGAGGCCCGGCAACTTTGCCGGAGGGTCGTGACCAAGGTCCTCACCAAGATGGCGTACTGGAATCCCGATCTTGACTTCGCGGCCGCGATGAAGAGCTTGCCGGATGGTGCTGACCTCACGGTGCTTAAGGAGCGCATCAAGCCCATCACCGACTGCATCGACGAAATCAAGAGGGTGGAAGGCCAGCGCCGGGATTAGGCATCCCGTTCTTCTTCGCCGCTGCGGGTTCCCGACCAAGACAAATTTTATCTTTAGTTAGAACCGCAGCTATGATGTGATGTAATATAACTTTGAAGTACTCTTAATTTTCATGCATGTTATTTCCCCGTTCAATTCCTCTTTGTATGCGTGCCCTACGTCGATCAGGAAGGCTTGCCGGCGCGGAAGCCCCTAGCGGCGTTTTGGGGACGGATCCCCATGGCCAGCCGGGTATGCGTGCTGCCGGACGAGCCACCTTTCCGTTCTGAACGCAACCGCTTGAACTGTCGAGCTTGACTCGAGTCAGAATCGGGGGCGTTGCTGATCGCGGAAGGCTACTCTGCCATTCTCGACGCACCCGCTTGAGCTGTTGAGCGGACTCGAAACAGGGCAAGGGCGTTGCCGATCGTGGTAGAGCACCCTGGCGTGCAGGTTTCTCATACAAAGCAAATATCTCCGGGGGGGATAACCTCAAATAAGAAGGGTAGCACAAATAAGGGTTCAGTGCAACTTAGCTTCTATTTGCGATCGCTCGAGTGTCGATCTTCTGGCCTCCTTTCTTCTTCAAGGGTCACGAAGATGAAGGAGTGTCGGGCTAACTGCTAGAGCCGATTCTCACAACTGCGCCCCCTACCCGGCGCGCCAAAGATGTCGGTGGGAACGACACCTATGGGATCACAAGAATCCCTACTACGGTTGCGGGGCGCGGGGTCGTGAGAAGAGCGGATCAAACAGATAGCACACGGTTCGTTTATCCAGGTTCGGGCCGCGAGGATGCGTAAAACCCTACTCCTACTTTGGTGGATTGTATATCTGTGTTCTTGAGCTAGCTATGGGGCGTGAGGAGCTCCAAAAAGTCGAATCCTCCTCCTGGTCGCCTCGGGCCTCCTTTTATAGGAAAGGGGTTGCCACAGTGGCACACAGAAGGTGGAAAGGGTACAGTGATGTGAGGTTATCCCTCGCATTACATGACAAGGCGCATTTAATGCGTCTTGCCTAGGTGTCCTTGCTTTATCGGGGACGGGGGAGAGCCCTGTCTCGTCCATCGCCGCTCCCTCTCGTGTAGACACACGCCCTGGCCAGCGGCGCCTGTGGTGCCATGTAGGAAGGCAGGCAGCTGAGGTGGCGCAGTGGTGGGTCTCCATGAAGATCCGCATGCCTCCACGCAGGTGCCTGCCCAGCTGGTTGGGTCGGCAGCTGCATGCGAATGGCGGTGGAGGTTTGACTGGCGTGGGCCTGATGGTGGCCCTATGGGTGTTCTTGGCAAGGGCCTTGCCGAGGCCCTGGCAAGGGTCTTGCCGTGGCGCCTGCTGTCATCCCCGGCAAGGCTCTTGCCGGGGGCCTTGTGGTCCTCCTTGGTTGGGATCCCGCCAAGGATCATCATCTTCTAAAAGGGTGTATCTGATCTTGAATGTCTTCACAAAGATCTGCATGCCACCACGGGGATGTCTCCCGAACCCTTGCCCCATGGGGGCAGTGGACTCAAGGGTGATTCACTCCGTAGGTGTGGGGCGAGCTGCCACAGCAAGGGTCTTGCCGGGTTTGCTAAAACCGCCTCCCGGCAAGGATCTTGCCGGGGGGTCCGCTTCGTCCCCTTTGCTCCTTGTGGTCTTGGTCTTGGCGTCGCTCTGCTTCTCCTGAGCTTCGGCCTTACCTTGGCTCACCTCCCTTGCCTTGCTCAGTGTGGTGGTGCCCGTGGCTCAGACTGCCCGTGCACAGTTATAGGGATACAAAAAGTGTACCCCTCTTTTTGTACACCGACAGCCCGGGCCGTCGGCCAATAAAAATCTATATGGAAGGCCTTGCTGCGGCGTGGTGGCCGCCGAGTCTGGCATGGATTTCTGCCAAAAGCTTCCGCCCTTCCTCTTCGGAGATGCACCTTTGAAGGACTCCGGTTGTGCTTTTCTTATAAAGCTCTCCCTCGTGGACCTTGTAGGCTTTAGATCGCCACACTATGCAACGTGCCTCATTTTGGTCCTCGGGTAGTTCCTGCCTAGTTAGGTAGGCCAGGAATGGTTCTGTCCACAGGGCGATGACGGCCATTATCACGTGGGTTGAAGGTGTTATTTCGGTGGCAGAGCCTCCAATTGTGTCAGAGTGTTTGGTATCTGGGGTTGTGGCTGAGTCCGGACTATTTTTGCTGGTGTCCCCTTCCCATACCACGGATGGTTTAAACAGTCTTTCCAAGAAGATGTTCGGTGGGACAGGGTCGCGTTTAGCGCCGATACAAGCGAGGATGTCCGCCGCCTGGTTGTTCTCCCAAGCCACACGGTGGAATTCAAGCCCCTCGAACCGAGCTGACATTTTGAGGACGGCATTGCGATATGCCGCCATTTTTGGATCCTTGGCATCGAAGTCTCCATTTATTTGGGATATTGCGAGGTTCGAGTCCCCACGCACCTCTAGGCGTTGGATGCCCATGGAGACTGCCATCTGGAGACCGTGTAATAGGGCCTCGTATTCGGCTGCGTTATTGGAGTCTGTGTATAGTATTTCGAGTACGTATTGCACTGTATCTCCGGTGGGGGACGTCAGCACGACGCCAGCCCCCAGACCGGCCAGCATTTTAGAGCCGTCGAAGTGCATTATCCAATTGGAGTATGTGCCGTACTCTTTAGGGAGTTCGGCTTCCGTCCATTCGGCGACAAAATCGGCCAATACTTGCGACTTAATGGCTCGCCGTGGTTTGTATGTTATGTCGAATGGGAGGAGCTCGATAGCCCATTTGGCAATCCGGCGCGTGGCATCACGGTTGTTTATTATGTCATTGAGTGGTACTTCGGAGGCCATCGTGATTGAACACTCTTGAAAGTAGTGTTGTAATTTCCGGGATGCCATGAATACCGCATATGCTATCTTTTGATAATGTGGGTACCGTGATTTGCATGGAGTGAGGATGGTGGATACATAATATACCAGCTTTTGAAGTGGGAATTTATGTCCGTCCATCTCTCGTTCGACGACGAGCACTGCACTTACAACTTGATGAGTTGCCACTATATATAATAGCATTGGTTCGCCAACAGTTGGCGCAGCCAAGATTGGGTTGGTGGCCAGGATGGCTTTTATTTCTTCCAGTCCGGCCGTGGTTGCATCCGTCCACTCGAAGTGTTCGGTGCGCCGAAGAAGGCGATAAAGGGGAAATGCCTTTTCTCCTAATCGGGAGATAAAGCGGCTTAAAGCCGCCACACATCTAGTTAATTTCTGGATTTGCTTGAGGTCAGTTGGGATAGCCAACTGCGACAGAGCTCGAATTTTAGCCGGATTTGCTTCAAGTCCTCTACTGGAGATGATGAAGCCCAGGAGCTTTCCGGCGGGAACACCGAAAACGCATTTTTTCGGTTTGAGCTTAATGTCGTATGTTCGTAGATTGGTGAACATGAGCCTCAAGTTGTCTATTAAAGAGTCGACATGTCTGGTTTTAATGACCACATCATCTACATATGCCTCCACAGTCTTGTCGATCTGCTTTTCCAGACATGTCTAGATCATGCGCTGATATGTTGCGCTGGCGTTTTTGAGCCCGAAGGGCATTGTGTTAAAACAGAAGGGGCCGTATGGCGTGATAAATGTTGTTACGGCTTGATCAGACTCCGCCATCTTAATCTGGTGGTAACCGAAGTATGCGTCGAGGAAGCACAATGATTCGTGTCCTACGGTAGCGTCGATGATTTGATCGATGCGAGGGAGTGGGAAGGGATCCTTTAGGCAAGCCTTATTAAGGTCTTTGAAGTCGACGTATAGGCGCCAGGATTTGTCCTTCTTTGGTACCATCACTAGGTTTGCTAGCCAGTCCAGATGTTTTATTTCTTTAATAAATCCGGCCTCCAGTAGCTTGGCTAGCTCCTCTCCCATGGCTTGACGCTTAGGTTCAGAGAAACGCCGAAGAGTCTGCTTGACTGGCTTGAATCCTTTTAGAATATTAAGGCTATGCTCGGCCAATCTGCGTGGGATTCCTGGCATGTCTGAAGGATGCCAGGCGAATATATCCCAATTCTCGCGTAGAAACTCTCGTAGTGCGGCGTCTACAGCGGGGTTTAACTGTGCCCCGATGGATGCTGTTTTTGTGGGGTCCGTTGGATGGACTTGGAATTTGACTATTTCATCCGCTGGTTTAAAGGAGGTGGACTTGGATCTTTTGTCTAGTATCACGTCGTCCCTGTCCACCGTGGAGCGCAGCGCGGTTAACTCCTCCGCCACAAGGGCTTCGGATAATGCCTCGAGGGCTAGTGCGGCTGTTTTGTTCTCGGCGCGGAGTGCTATGTCCGGATCACTAACTAGAGTGATGATTCCATTGGGTCCGGGCATTTTGAGCTTCATGTACCCGTAATGGGGTATGGCTTGAAAAATCGTGAATGGCTCCCTCCCTAGAAGGGTGTGGTATCCGCTACTGAACGGGGCCACTTGGAATGTAATTTCTTCGGACCTGTAATTCTCCGGAGTGCCGAATACCACATCAAGTGTGATTTTCCCAGCGCAATGTACCTCCCGACTAGGGATGATTCCTCGGAAGGTCGTACTACTTTGCTCAATACGGTTGTTGTCTATTTCCATTTTTTGGAGAGTTTCCTCATAAATGAGGTTTAATCCGATGCCGCCGTCCATGAGTACCTTAGTGAGCCGAAAGCCGTCCACAATTGGACTGATGACCAAAGCGGCTGGTGCTCGGGCTGTTCAGAATTTAGGTTCGTCCCTGGCATTGAAGGTGATAGCTGTGTCGCTCCATGGGTTTATTGCCGCCACGTGGCAGACTTCGGCAAGGCTACGGAGTGCTCGCTTACGCCTATTATTTGAGGCGAAGGTCTCGAAGACCGTTAATACTGTATTGTTATCCGTGGGAAGGTGCTCTGAGGTATTTTGGGTGAGGAGATCCTCACCGCTTTTGGCCACCTGCCGGAGTACCCAACATGCTCTAAGGCTGTGTGTTGATATGGTATCCGCTATACTATGGATTTTGCAGGGCCCGTTAAGCCATCCTTATAATATGGTTCCACGCCCTGTAGTGGGCTTTTGCTTCTTTATAATTGAGTCGGGCGACTTATGAGAGTGCACCCTTTTAGTTCGGACTGGGGGTTTTGTCAGAGCCGGATTATCCCAAAATTGTGTTTGGGTTTTCCAGGTACTTTCCATCGCACAGTATTTTCGTACTATGGCCGCAAATGGCAGCGAAGTGTGATATGTCACAACGACTTATGGTGTTGAGGACTCCCTTGTCCGTGCAATTGTTGCAAAAGAACGAAATTGCGTCTTCCTCACGATAGTCCTTGACCTTGTTCATTACAAGGAGGAATCTGGCCCAATAGTGATGTACTGTCTCTTGGGGCGCTTGCCTAATGTGGGAAAGATTGTTTGTATCTGGGTGGGTGGGTAGGTTGATTTAAGTCCAGACCTTGACCCAATCTATGATCCCGGGGCAAGGGAGTTTCCGATCTTGGAAGTTCGAGCTCCGAGATGTTGCCCTGTGGGTTCGGTATGCGGCCTGATTCTAGATTCAGGGTTAGGGCGGTGTCCTCCCGTGAGCGAGTATCCGGCTCGGGAGCTCGGGAATTCGGACATAGTTCGTCCTTAGGATAGAGGGAGAATCGCCGCATTGCTCCTCCACCACCGCTATCTGATGGGTGACCGACGGAGAGTTAATCTCCCTTTGGTCGGGTTTAAGCCCGATCCGATCGTAGTCCGTAGTGACTCCCAGAGCGGTGATGCGATCCAAGAGCTCGTTCAAAGAGGAGAGCTCCATTGGATCCATCTGCTCGGCAAATTTCGAGCCGATGTGGAGGCTATTTTCGATGACCCGAGAAGTCATCGTCGGCGCTGCGGCCGAGCAGGCGGTCATAACGAAGCCGCCTAGTCGGAGAGTTTGGCCCACAGCCAGGGCTCCCCCAGAGGTGATGTTGTCCTTGACAACGAGGCGAGCCATCCTCCTTATGATGACGACACAGTGGAACTCTCAATGAAAGCACCAATGTCGGTGTCAAAACCGGCGGATCTCGGGTAGGGGGTCCCGAACTGTGCGTCTAAGGCGGATGGTAACAGGAGGCAGGGGACACGATGTTTACCCAGGTTCGAGCCCTCTTGATGGAGGTAATCCCCTACGTCCTGCTTGATTGTTCTTGATGATATGAGTATTACAAGAGTTGATCTACCACGAGATCAAAGAGGCTAAACCCTAGAAGCTATCCTATGGTATGATTGTATGTTGCCCTACGGACTAAAACCCTCTGGTTTACATAGACACCGAAGGGGGCTAGGGTTACACAAGGTCGGTTACAAAGGATGAGATATACATATCCGTATTGCCTAGCTTGCCTTCCACGCCAAGTAGAGTCCCATCCGGACACGAGACAAAGTCTTCAATCTTGTATCTTCATAGTCCAACAGTCCGGCCAAAGGATATAGTCTGGTTGTCCGGAGACCCCCTAATCCAGGACTCCCTCACCAACCACATAAATGTTGATCTCTAGCCTTCCCAAGTTGCTTTCCACTCAAATCATCTTTCTACCAAATCCAATCCTATGAGAGAGAGTTGAGTGTTGGGGATACTATCATTTGAAGCACAAGAGCAAGGAGTTCATCATCAACACACCATTTGTTACCTCTTAGAGAGTGGTGTCTCCTAGATTGGTTAGGTGTCACTTGGGAGCCTCTGTCAAGATTGTGGAGTTGAACCAGGGAGATTGTATGGGCAAGGAGATCGCCTACTTCGTGAAGATCTACCCTAGTGAGGCAAGTCCTTCATGGGCGATGGCCATGGTGGGATAGACAAGGTTGCTTCTTCATGGACCCTTCGTGGGTGGAGCCCTCCGTGGACTCGCACAACCATTACCCTTCGTGGGTTGAAGTCTCCATCAACGTGGATGTACGATGGCACCACATATTAGAACCACGCCAAAAATCTCCGTGTCTTCAATTGTGTTTGCACACTCCAATCTCATCCCTTTACATTCTTGCAACTTGCATGATTTACTTTCCGCTGCTCATATACTCTTGTCATGCTGGCTTGATATGTATTGTGAATGCTCAAACTTGTGCCAAAACTCCACTTCAACTTAAAGAAATTGAAAGCTGCAACTTATCTTGCTAAGAGTCTATTCACCCCCCCCCCTCTAGACACCTCTTCTCCATCCTTTCAATAAGCCTTAGGTCACCCACTTGAGGGAAAATTGCTACTGTCCTACAAAACTCTGCGCTTGGAGGCCCAACATGTGTCTACAAGAATAAAGTTGCGTAGTAGACATCAGACACCATCTCGGATGGGGTTCACCACCTCCATTGGTGCCTCTCCGATGATGTGTGAGTAGTTCTTTGTAGACCTTCGGGTCCATAGTTAGTAGCTAGATGGCTTCATCTCTCTCTCTCTCTTGATTCTCAATACAATGGTCTCTTGGAGATCCATATGATGTAACTCTTTTGCGGTGTGTTTGTTGGGATCGATGAACTTTGAGTTTATGATCAGATCTATCTTTTTATATCCATGAAAGTATTTGAGTTTGTTTGATCTCTTTTATGCATGATATCTTATAGACTCGTATTTCTTCTCCGATATTTGGGTTTTGTTTGGCCAACTTGATCTATTTATCTTGCAATGGGAAGAGGTGCTTTGTAGTGGGTTCGATCTTACGGTGCTTGATCCTAGTGACAAAAAGGGAACCGACATGTATGTATCGTTGCTACTAAGGATAACATGATGGGGTCTATCTCTACATATATAGATCTTGTCTACATCATGTCACCATTCTTATTGCATTACCCCGTTTCTCCATGAACTTAATACACTAGATGCATGCTGGATAGCGGTCGATGTGTGGAGTAATAGTAGTAGATGCAGGCAGAAGTCGGTCTACTAATCTTGGATGTGATGCCTATGTAATGATTATTGCCTGGATATCGTCATGAGTATTTGAAGTTTTGTCAATTTCCCAACAGTACTTTGTTCACCCACCGTTTGCTATTTTTCGAGAGAGAAGGCACTAGTGAAACCTACGCCCCCGGGGTCTCTTTCTCATATTATTTGCCTTTGCGATCTATTTTTCCTTGCTTTTATTTTCAGATCTATTAAACCAAAAATACAAAAATACCTTGCTGCAATTTATTCTTATTTATTTTATTTGGTGTTTGGTCTATCAATCTACTACAAATTAACCTCACGTCTGTTTGCCTATCTTGAGCGCCGTACCCTGGAAGGGATTGACAACCCCTTTAACACGTAGGGTTGCGAGAAGTTGTTATTTGTGTGCAGGTGTTGTTTACGTTGTGTTGCTTGGTTCTCCTACTGGTTCGATAACCTTGGTTTCATATCTGAGGGAAATACCTACCGCCGTTGTGCTGCATCATCCCTTTCTCTTTGGGGAAATACCGACGTAGCTTCAAGCGACATCAAAAGGAATTTCTGGCGCCATTGCCGGGGAGTATGTTCAACATATACCAGGTTTCTAATAACAAATCTCATCTCCTTGCAATTTACATTATTTTCCATTTGCCTCTCGTTTTCCTCTCCCCCACTTCACAAAAATTTGCCATTTTATTCGCCTCTCTTTTTCGTTCTCCGTTTTCTTGCCGAATCTATTTTTGAGTGCAATCTTGTTGTGTGGTCATCATGACTCAAGAGAACACCAAGTTATGTGATTTCTCAAATACCAACAACAATGATTTTATTGGCACTCTGCTTGCTCCTCCCGCCACTAGTGCGGAGACTTGTGGTATTAATACTGCTTTGCTGAATCTTGTTATGAAAGATCAATTTTTTGGTACTCCTAATGAGGATGCCGCATCCCATCTTAATACCTTCATGGAATTATGCGATATGCAAAAGAAAAAAGATGTGGACAATGATGTGGTAAAGATGAAATTATTTCCATTTTCTTTGCGTGATTCTACAAAAATTTGGTTCTCTTCTTTGCCTCGCAATAGTATCTATTCTTGGAATAAGTGCAAAGATGCTTTTATCACTAAGTATTTTCCGCCCGCAAAAATAATTTCCCTTAGAACCCAGATCATGAATTTCAAGCAACTTGATCATGAGCATGTTGCACAATCTTGGGAAAGGATGAAAATGATGCTAAGGAATTGCCCAACTCATGGGTTAAATCTTTGGATGATCATACAATTTTTTTATGCGGGATTGAATTTATTTCTCGTAATCTTTTAGATTCCTACGTGGGTGGGACTTTTATGGAAATTACTTTGGGTGAAGCCACCAAATTGCTTGATAATATTATGGCAAATTATTTGCAATGGCATACCAAAAGAGCTCCCACTAGTAAACAAGTTAATTCGGTTGAAGAAATTTCTTCTTTTGAGTGGAAATGTTGATGCTCTTGTGAAATTGGTTGCTAGTAGAAGTGCTCCTATTGATTTTAATGATATGCCTTTGTCTACTTTGATTGAGCAAAATAGTGATTCCATAGATGTGAATTCTATCTCTTGAAGTAATTTCAATAATAATGCTTATAAAGGTAATTTTAATCATAGGCCTTTTCCTAGTAATTCCTCTAATAATTATGGTAATTCCTATGGAAATCAATCTAATAATAATAATAATAGGAACACCTCTGATCTTGAGAACAATATTAAAGAATTTATCAACACACAAAAAGTTTTCAACACTTCCATAGAGGAAAAGTTGACTAAGATTGATGATTTGTCTAGAAATGTTGCTAGAATTGCTCGTGATGTGGAAAATCTCAAGATGAAAATTTTTGTGCCTAAAGTAAATAAATCAATTAAAGCTCTTTATGTTTCTATGGATGAAAGTAAGAAAAGAACCGTTATGCTTAGAGCTAAAAGAGAATTTTTAGAAAAAACGTTTCTAGTGATTTCTTTCGCAAAAGTGATGAAGATCTTAAAATGATTGGTGTTTCTTCTATTGATTCCTTGTTTAGTAAAGTTAAGATTGATGAAAAAGGGACTGGAGAAGAGTCAACTTTAGGTAGAAGGTGTCCCAATGATTCAGAGGGTGAAAATCTTGTTGAGAAAATTGATAAAAGTGGGTTTGAAGAGGTCAAAACTTTAGCTAGTGATGTGCCCACTCTTTTGGATTACAAAGACTTTAATTGTGATATCTGCTCTTTGATTGATTGTATTTCTTTGTTCCAATTCATGATAAATTCACCCCATGCTTATGAACAAAATAAAGCTTTTACTAAACATATTGTTGATGCTATGATGAAAGTTTTTGAAGAAAAATTGGAATTAGAAGTCTCAGTTCCTAGAAAATTGCATGAGGAGTGGTAACCTACTATCAAAGTCAAGATTAAAAATTATGAGTGTATTGCTTTGTGTGACTTGGGTGCTAGTGTTTCTACAATTCTGAAATCTTTATGTGATGTGCTTGGTCTTACCGATATTGAATCGTGTTCTTTGAATTTGCAATTGGCGGATTCCACTATTAAAAAGCCTATGGGGAGAATTAATGATGTTCTTATTCTTGCAAATAGAAATTATGTGCCCATAGATTTTATTGTTCTTGATATTGATTGCAATCCATCTTGTCCAATTATTCTTGGTAGACTGTTTTTACGCACTATTGGTGTCGTGATTGATATGAAAGAAGGCAATATTAAGTTCCAATTTCCGTTGAGGAAGGGTATGGAACACTTTCCTAGAACAAGAATTAGGCCACCATATGAATCAATCATGAGGGTATCTTATGGATCTCGAACCAAAGATGACAAAACTTAGATCCTTGTTTTATGCCTAGCTAAGGGCGTAAAACTACAGCGCTTGTTGGAAGGCAACCCAATGAATAAAATTTATTTTTGCTTTTTGATTCCTGTTTTTGAGTGTTAACACAATTATGATACTGTTATGATTGTTTTTTTGAATTAGTGTTTTTGCCAAGTAAAGCCTTTATGATCTTCTTGGGTGATAGTTGTTTGATCTTGCTGAAAAAACAGAAACTTTTGCGCTCACGATTTTTTTTTATTTTTTACCAGAGAGCGATAAAATACCCATTCCACTTGCAGTAGATCAATATACAAATTTCTCAGGTCATCCTAATTTTTCAGAATCTTTGGTGTTACAGAAGTATTTGAAATAGTCAGATTGATACAGAATGTTCTGTTTTGACAGATTCTGTTTTCTTTGTGTTGTGTGCTTATGTTGATGGCTCTATGGTTTTCTTTGATGAGTTTTTGCCATAGAAAAGTTGGAATAAATTAGATATAATGCAAGAACAAAATATGAATTGGTTTGATACAACACTTATAGTAGTGATTTACTTTCTTATACTAACGGATCTCACGAAGGTTTTGTTGAGTTTTGTGTGATTGAAGTTTTCAAGTTTTGGGTTATCTTACGATGGATGAAGGAATAAGGAGTAGAAGAGCCTAAGCTTGGGGATGCCCCGGCATCCCAAGCTATTATCCAAAAATGAGCAACCAACTAAGCTTGGGGATGCTCCCGAGTGGCATCCCCTCTTTCTTCTAATGACCATCGGTATTTTACTCGAAGCTATATTTTTATTCGTCACATACTATGTGTTTTGCTTGGAGCGTCTTGTATGATATGAGTCTCTGCTTGTTTTTTGTGTGTTTTAAGTCTTGATTCCTTGCTGGACACACCTATTTGAGAGAGCCAAAATTATTTCATGACTTGTTAAAACTGCTCTCTATACTTCACTTAAATTTTTATGAGCTATGGACTTGCTCTAGTGCTTCACTTATTTGTTTTTTAGCACGGTGTGCTTAGTATTTTTGAAGAAATGCTCTCTTGCTTTAGTTGGATTTATTTGAGAGTTAGTAAAATTTTCAGGAAATTCTCTCTTGCTTCACTTAAATTAATTTGAGAGAAAGAAAGAAATTTTATGCTCATGATCTTCACTTATATTTGTTTGAGCTCATGAAAAGCAACACATGAAAATTAGTCCCAAAGTGATAGATATCAAAGAAGGATATAATAAAAACTTTCATGAAGATCATTGGACAAAATAAACTTGATTCTTAGTAATAGTTTTGAGATATGATGATGTGATATGTGAGTTATGTTGATGAGTAATTATGCTTTAGTAAGAATATTGGTGTTAAGGTTTGTGATTCCCTATGCAAGCACGAAAGTCAATAATTGTGAAATGAAATTATATCCTAACTGTGGTGCATTATTCGGTGTTAGTTATGCTTAATGCTCGCTTATGAGATTATCCGTTTCTTGGTTGGCCGCTTCTCAATCTTTTGCTAGCCTTCATTTTGCACTAAGTATGATCACTATTTGTACATCCAAAATCCTTTAAACTAGTTTTGCCACATGCTTCCATTATATCTACCTATATGCGGTATTCTTTTGTCGTTCTAAGCAAATTCGCATGTGCCATCTCTAATTTTCAAAATAAAATTCACTTTTGTGTGTTCGTTTCGCTCGCAGAGCGGTGAGGGGTGGCTAATATTTTCCATGCTATATGTGTTATTCTCACGATGAGTGTTTATTCACTTGTCATTGCACAAGCGTGAGGTAAAGGTATTAGGGATGCCCAGTCCTGAAATGAAAAAAATGAATTTACTTTATGTTGTCAAATAATAAATTCCTTGGAAAGTGTTGGTATGGAGGGCACTCGTGGATACGGTTAGCCATGGAAAGTGAAAGTATGGTGGAAAAAGGAATAAACTTTATTTTCTGTTTGGGAACCGCCTATGATATATCTAGCATGGAAAGTGTTGGGAACTCTAAGTCGTTTTCATTGGTGGGATGGATACACCTCCCAGAATGTTTTTACCTCTAAGTTTTCCACTTTGAGCTCTGGCACCTCTACAAATCCCTACTTCTCTCTGCGAAGGGCCTTTCTTTTACTTTATGCAGTTTTTATTTTTGAATTTGAGTCTCCATCTTCTCTTATAAAAAGCACCAACTAGGAGGCAATATGATCATACTTGAGTATTGGGTGTAGCTAATATGCGAGTGTGTTTCATGAATGGATCAATGATTGAACATGATGGGCTAGGGATAACTTATTTTGGCGTTGATATTTTGAAAGACGTGGCTGCTTGTTGATATGCTTGAGTATTTAAATCATCAAGTCAAAACTAGACTATTGCTTTGAACAATATAAAAGTCCAAATGTCCATGCTATAAAGAAAAGAATATGATATAACATGTTAGGCAGCATTCCACATCAAAAATTTCTGTTTTTATCACTTCCCTACTCGAGGACAGGTAGGAGTTAAGCTTGGGGATGTTGATACGTCTCCAACGTATCTATAATTTTTTATTGTTCCATGCTGTTATATTATCAATCTTGGATGTTTTATAATTATTTTATAGTCATTTATATCATTTTTTGATACTAACCTATTGACACAGTGCCAAGTGACAGTTGTTGTTTTTTCCATGTTTTTTACATTGCAGAAAATTAATATCAAGCGGAGTCCAAATGCCACAAAACCTTACGGAGATTTTTTATGGTCCAGAAGGAACACAACGGGTCCTGGCTGTGCCTCGAGGGTGCCCTGAGGGGACCACAACCCACCAGGGCGCGCTAGGAGGCCCAGGCGCGCCCTGGTGTGTTGTGCCCACCTCAGGTGCCCCCCCGGACCGCCTCTTTGTGTAGGATCGAAAGTATGTCTAGAGGGGGGTGATTAGACTACTTGACCAAATAAAAATCTAGCCTTTTCCCAATTTTAGTTCTTGGCAGATTTTAGCTATCTTAGCACAAGTCAAGCAATCTCCACACAATTCAAGCAAGCATGCAAAAGAGTATATGAGCAGCGGAAAGTAAAGCATGCAACTTGCAAGAATGTAAAGGGAAGGGTTTGGAGGATTCAAATGCAATTGGAGACACGGATGTTTTTGTCATGGTTCCAATAGGTGGTGATATCGTACATCCACGTTGATGGAGACTTCAACCCACGGAGGGTAACGGTTGCGCGAGTCCACGGAGGGCTCCACCCACGAAGGGTCCACGAAGAAGCAACCTTGTCTATTCCATCATGGCCGTCGCCCACGAAGGACTTGCCTCACTAGCGGGAGATCTTCACGAAGTAGGCGATCTCCTTGCCCTTACAAACTCCTTGGTTCAACTCCACAATCTTGTCGGAGGCTCCCAAGTGACACCTAGCCAATCTAGGAGACACCACTCTCCAAGAAGTAACAAATGGTGTGTTGATGATGAACTCCTTGCTCTTGTGCTTCAAATGATAGTCTCCCCAACACTCAACTCTCTCTCACAGGATTTGGATTTGGTGGAAAGAAGATTTGAGTGGAAAGCAACTTGGGGAAGGCTAGAGATCAAGATTCATATGGTTGGAATGGAATATCTTGACCTCAACACAAGTGTAGGTGGTTCTCTCTCAGAAAATGTGTATTGGAAGTGTAGGTATGTTCTGATGGCTCTCTCCACGAATGAAGAGTGGGTGGAGGGGTATATATAGCCTCCACTCAAAATCTAACCGTTACACACAATTTGCCAAACTCGGTGGGACCGAATGGTTAAACTCGGTCGGACCGATTCAGCAAACCTAGTGACCGTTAGGATTTTCGGTGGGACTGAGATGCAGCTCGGTAGGACCGATATGGTTAGGGTTAGGGCATAACGTAATCTCGGTGTGACCGATTACACAAACTCAGTGGGACTGATTTTGGTAATAAGCTAACCAGAGAGTTGGTCAGGTAAACTCGGTGGGACCGATTCGCTCATCTCGGTGAGACCGAAGTGTTACAAAAGGGAAACAGAGAGTTTACATTGCAATCTCGGTGGGACCGATCGCTCATCTCGGTAAGACCGAAACGTTACGAAGGGAAATAGAGAGATTACAATCCCATCTCGGTGAGACCGAGATCCCTATCAGTGAGACCGATTTGCCTAGGGTTTGTGGCAGTGGCTATGACATTTGAAACTCGGTGGCGCCGGATTGAAAGAATTGGTGGGTCCGAGTTTGACTTTTGGTTTAGGTCATATGTGGATGTGGGAAGGTAGTTGAAGATTTTGGAGCATATCATTAAGCATTTTGAGCAAGCAAGCCATTAAGCAACACCTCATCCCTCCTTGATGGTATTGGCTTTTCCTATAGACTCAATGTGATCTTGGATCACTAAAATATAAAATGTAGAGTCTTGAGCTTCAAGCTTGAGCCAAACTTTTTGTCCTTAGAATTTTGAGGGATCCACTTTCCTCATCCATGCTATGCCATTCATTGAGCTTTTCCTGAAATATTAATCTTGGAATAATGTTAGCTCAATGAGCTATATGTTGTTAGGAATTACCAAAACCACCCAGGGATAGTTGCACTTTCAATCTCCCCCTTTTTGGTAATTGATGACAACATATAGATCAAAGCTTTGACAAATGATAATAAGAGTGAAAGATATTGTCGCTTTGAGAAGTATGTGAAAAGCAAGAGCTCCCCCTAAATTTGTGCATATCTTAAGATTTGCTTTGGACTGCAAATGCACAATGAGTTAGGATCATGGGTTACTCTTCCATGTCACATACATCTTGGTGGAGCACTCAAAATAATAAAGATTGAATACATGCACTCATCACCAAGCAAAGTGAATGATCATATAAGGATAAGTAAGATAATATCATCTAACAAGCATAAGTGTAGCTTATGATCAACCACATGATCATCAATGTCTCACAGATAATAGCATAGTATCTCAAGCAATCAAAAGACAAACAAAGTTCAACCACCAAAGCAAGAGAGAGTAAAAAGCAACACTCTCTCTCGAAGCCTATGATCTATACATGTTTCTCCCCCTTTGGCAACAAGTTACCAAAAAGTTCATAGAAAATGCATAGCACTAAAACGTCTCTCAAGCTTGGTCTTTAGGTGGTGGTGTCCGGATAACTCCAAGAACGAAGGCTTCAGTCGAAGTAGATGGAGCTGATGGAGTAGGTGTTGGAGCTGGTTGCGCTGAAGCTGTAGCTAGTGTAAATGAAGTGGCTCTAGTGTCTGGAACAGGCACTGCAGCAGACCTCTGAGCTCTAGGCACTCTGGCAAATGCATCAGTGGTTGTCTTGCCCTTCCTCTCCTGCATATCATCTTGAAGTTGCTCCACAACAGACTGAATCTCAGTTACCTTCACATCCAAGTCATAGAATTTTTGCTCCACGATTCTTTCCAAGCTCTCCAGGTTTTGAGTCAGGGTGGCCAGTCCCTTCTCAATCCTCAGAGTGGATGCAATCAGGTAGCCAAGCTGATCTTGCTTGCTCTTCAGGAGATACTGAGATGCTTCTTTAGTAGTTGGCATCCTTGCAGCCTTTTCAGCTTTTTCCTTCTCCTTCTTGGCTTGTGCGTGCACAGAAGATGGTTCATCCTCATTCATAACCACAATGTTGTCCTAGAAGTCTGGATAGATAGGCATGTGCTCCTTGTCCAGCAGATATGTACCAGTGCCCATCTTAGAGTTGATTTGCTCCTGGATCTGTGGGGCATACCCACAACTCCTCTTCTGATCTGCAGCTGTCCTCTTGATAGTTTCAACTATTAGGCTCATGACTTTGAACTTCTCTGGGACATCAAAGATGTGAAGCAAGTTAATTGCATGGCCTCTGATCATCTTGTGATCACCTGACTTTGGCAAGAGAGTGTGCCTGAGGATCCAGTTAATGGTTGGCAAGCCTGACAGAAGGTAATGTATAGATCCAAACTTATGTGTCTCAAGAGCAGCATCTGGGATCTCCTTGTACATGTGTGCCATTGTGTTGTGATCCTTCTTCCTGTTGGCATAGACATCCAAGTCATCTTCACTCTCTTTTGGGGCATTGATCAACTTCGCCCATTCAGCAACCGTGGACTGGTACCTCGTACCTTCAGACATCTTCCATCTGGGTAGAAATGAGCTGTGGAGTAAAACTGCATGATGAGCTCATCATTCCATTTTGTGAGCTTCTGAGCCACAAACTCATCGACTCCACAAGCCTTGAAACTATCATGTACACCTGGATAGTGATCCTCATTCTCCTTGATGTAGTCCCAGTCGACCCATCTCATGTCACACACTATGGGCTTCTTATCAAGCAACACTGTCTCATAGAAGTCCTGATGTTCCTTTGTGTGGAACTTGTAATCAACAGCAGTCCTTCTCCTGGTGGCATATGGATCTGACTCTCTCCATAGCCTCAGACCTAAGTCCTTCCTTATCTTCATGTTCTCGGCTACTGGATGAGCATCATTGTGATCTGGGATTTTGGGTTTGAGCTTCCTCGGGACTTGTCCTTCATCATCTTCATCAACAACAACTTCAGGCACTGGGGCCTTGTTCTTCTCAGCAGCTGGTATACTCCTGGTATTCCTCTTAGGTGCACTCTTAGGCTTGGAGGCTTCTTTGGGTGCTTCTTTGGGCTTTGATGTTGCAGCCCCTGACTTTATAGCATCACCCATCAGCTTTTGTGCCTTGGGTGCTGGTGCAGCAACCTCTTCTTCCTCTTCCTCTTCAGAATCTCTCATGATTGAGGATCTCCCAAGCACTCTATCAGTGGTCTTTTTGATCCTCTCCTTCCTCTTCTTCCCTTCTGCAGTAGCCTCTTTGGGTTCAGATCCTAATGGGACTTGAGTAGATGCTCTGGCCTTAGACATTGGAATTCTCTTTGCAGGAACCTTTTGCTTCATGACTGGCTTGGTGGCAGCAGCAGTGCTATATTCCTTCTTAACCACTTTCTTCTTGGAAGTGGCCTCACCCTCAACTGCCACATAGTCTTCATCCTCAGATTCAGAGGTCTTCTTCTTTCTGGCCCTGGTGGCAGCTTTGGGTAAGTTGCTTAGGGTGCTCCTGCTACCATCATCTGAACTGCTAGAGGGACTAGTGCCCTCACTCAGGTGAACCTGCCTCTCTGACCTGTTCTGGCTGTCACTCTGATCAGACATATTGCAAACACTGACAGCAGACCCTGTGAATAGATATAGATGAGATAGAGTGGATGAGCATCACAAAATGTAGAGGTTTTGCAAAAGAATGAGTCAAAAACTTAGTTTTAGTTTTCCACAGAAAGCATTTCGGATCAACCGATTTGTAAACTCGGTGATACCGAAGCAGCTGTTGGAACCTAAACTAGTGAACTCGGTCAGACCGAGTCACAGTTCGGTGGCACCGAGACTGCTAGGGTTTCACAAAGTCCTGAACTTGTTCACACCGATTTGCAATTCTCGGTCAGACCGAAAATTACATGTGCAATGGCCTGAGCCGAATCGGTGGTACCGAGTTCCACAACTCGGTGGGTCCGAGATGGTTTCGGCGGAAACCTAACCCTAAATTTTCAGTTCACGACTAAACTACAAAGTGTTTTGACTAGATAAGAATGATCTCAATCGTGGCAAGATACATGACGAACACAATGTGCTAGGAATCAGATAGGGATAGCACAGTGATCGAGTTCATACCCTAGTTCGGCGATGAACTCGCTACGGCGGCAACGGCGGGGATGATTCCCATTGACAGCAGTGGAGACCAGCGGCAGGAGGCGGCTGGCGACGAGGAAGACGATCCGGAGACCTTGGAGGTAGAGAGGGCTAAGCACGGGTCGAGGAGGTTCGGAAAGTTTTCCAAAATTTGACCCGTGGGTATATATAGCCCGACCCTGTCGGTGTGACCGAGTGGAACAACTCGATGGCACCGAGATTCATAACTGCAATCAGTTACTGAAACTCGGTGTGACCGAAAGGTTCAAATCGGTTGCACCGAGATTGAAAACCTAGATCGACTTAGTGATCTCGGTATGACCGAAATGGATGAATTGGTCAGGCCGAAAAGCACAAAGAAGTTTTAGAAGTTTAAGTCTATGATGAATCGGGGACTCCGAGTGCTCCTCACACAGAGTGGTTCGAATCTGACTTGATCAAATTTTGTGATGTGGCATGAATAGAGTTTGAGACGAGAAAAGCATAGATAGCTAGAGAGGGTTCTTAGGCATTCTTGTCCATCCACTTGGCAAAAGAAAAGAAAACCAATCAATCAAAACAACAAGTGGATGTCCTCGAATGAGTAAAGTATGCAATCAACATGCTCACACAATAAAATGGCAATTGAAATATGTGGCAAAGCATGCACAACCAATTCTAGCATCTATCAAACAATTTGCGATGACTAGGTCATCTATATATGAGTATATTGACTTAGGAGTCAAATGAGAACATTTGATCATAGGTCATACTCATCGTTTAAGCACAAGTGGGGTTACCACTTTTACATAAAGCATTGTTGTGTTCACACCATTAGAGTTGCTTTAGCTCAATTCTTAGAGTAAAGCTCCCCCTAGATGTGAGATCCCCCCTAAGAGGGATGAACTAACCTTGGGTTTTGTCGATGATGACTTCATGTAGATGTTGAAGATGTGGATGCTCAATGTTGATGTAGATCATTTGAAGCTATCCATTGGAGTGAGTTGCACTTTCAATACCTACATGGGTTAGTCCCACAAGGAACAAACAAGGATATCCATAAACATAAAGTGATGCACACACAAGATGATGTCTATGAAAGCTTTTAGGTTACCTTGTCCCTTGTCTTACCAACAAGAGGGTTTGTGACTCCTTGAACTAGTGCAAGATGTGGAAGTTGATTGCACTTGTTCTTGCCAAGATGATAAGAGTGAAGTATGTTGGCGGAGTCACCCTCAAGAACTCTCTAGTTCTTCTTCTTCGGGATCCACACCATCTTGATGGGAATCCTCGGTGTTGTAGTTGTACTTGATGAAGTGGAACTTGAAGTAGTCTTGGGAACCCACTTGACCAAGGCCTTAGGAGCTTCTTCAAATGCATCAGTTTCCTCTTGAAGCTTGTCCTTGCCTTTTTGCTTGTGGTCTTGTGGTGGAAGATCATCTTGAGCTTGTGTCCCTTTGAAAGAATTAGGATTATACTTCTCTTGTTGAGGAACAAACTTCATCTTGGGGTATTGATCTTCTTCCCACTCAACTCCATTGGCATTGAACTTTCGTTCAAAACCAACACCTTGATTCTTCCGGTGCCTTCCTTGCTTGCGCACAATTTCCTCGAATTGCTTACTTCCGGCAAGGCTCTTGTAAACACCTTTCTCTATAATTACCTTCAATAAGATATTTTCTTGCTCAAGTGTAACTTGGCTAAGAGAATCATTAGTGGAATCAAGAGAACTACTAGAAGCAACAATATTGGATTTAGCATGATTATTGTTACTACTAGAGGAAGAATCTTTCTTGTTCTTGTTACTAGACTTGACTTGAGGCATGTAAGTGGATAAGAGTAAACACTTGGCAATGTAAGAAGAACTTATCTTACGAAGATCATCATTGATTGCTTTTAAGAACTCATGCTCTTGCTCAAGGTTGAGCTTTTCAAAGCGCAGTTTCTCATGAGTCCTTAAAAGTTCTCGATGATCTCCTAAGATAGTTTCATGAGCTAACTTAAGAGTGCTTAGTTCTTTAGTTAGAGACTCAATCTTCTCCTTATCATTGTCATTCGTTTTATCTTGATTAGCATGATTAATTGACGTTTCATCACAGTATTCATCACTAGAGTTGTCAACAAGTAAATCATCATCACCTAACAAGTCATCTTCATCACTATTGAAATCAACATACTCGGGGTGTGATACCTTTGGGCCTTTAGCCATGAAGCATGTTCCAAATCCTTCATTTGGTGAGTCAAATATGTCGTAGGAGTTGGTTGTCACAAGTGCTAGACTGGCAACACCTTCATCTTGAGTATATTTGGAGTCGGAGTGATAGCTTCTCTCGGAGTGGTTGTCGGAGTCGGAGCCGGAGCTGGATACCCATTCACCAACATGAGCTTGATGTCTTCGCTTTGTGTAGCTCCTTGATGACTTGTCCTTTCTTTCTGAATCCTTGCTTCTCTGTGAGGGTCTTCGTTCATAACGATCATCTCTACTCCTTCTTTCTCTAGACGGTGGTTCTTCTCTTCTACTTCTTCTCTTGGGAGAATCTTCTCTTCTCTTGTAGGGGGCCGTACACTCATTGGAATAGTGTTAGGGCCTTCCACAATTGTATTAGTTTCGCTCTCGACTAGAAGATCTTTTGTCATTGTAGGACCTTGACTTGGAGCTTCTCTCTTTGCTTCTACTCTTGTAGAACTTGTTGAAGTTCTTCACCATTAAGTTCAATTCTTCATTGAAGGTTTGTTTCTCACTCGATGATGTGGGGGCTTCACATGAGGCTTTGTAAGCACCACTTGATTTGTTGTGAAGTTCCTCTTTATCCTTGAGTGACATCTCATGAGCAACAATTCTGCCGATGACTTCCGTTGGCTTGAATCTTTGTAATTTGGCATCATTTGGATCAATGTGCACACGGTATCATATTTTCCATCCAAGGCTCTTAGGATCTTCTTGATGATGAATCTATCAGTCATCTCTTCACTCCCTAAGCCGGCAATCTCATTTGTGATAAAGAGAAAGCCTAGAGTACATTTCAGCAACACCTTCACCATCCTTCATTTTGAACTTGTCAAGTTGACTTTGAAGCACATCCAATTTGGATTCCTTGACGGAGTCGGTACCTTCGTGCATATCAATCAAAGTATCCCAAATTTCCTTTGCATTCTCAAGACGGCTGATTTTGTTGAATTCTTCGGGGCACAATCCGTTGAAGAGGATATCACAAGCTTGAGCGTTGTATTGCAGCATTTTCAACTCTTCCGCAGTGGCTTCACGGTTCGGTTCTTTCCCGTCAAAGAATTCACCTTGCAAGCCAATACACACAATAGCCCAAACGGCGGGGTTATGTCCAAGAATATGCATTTTAATCTTATGCTTCCAACTAGCAAAATTAGTGCCATCAAAGTAAGGACCTCTACGGTGATAATTTCCCTCGCTAGACGCCATACTCTCCTAGGTTGTGAGACCAAGGCTATGACCGCCAAAAGCTTTGGAAATCAAAGCAAATGGAGACCAAAGCTCTGATACCACTTGTAGGATCGAAAGTATGTCTAGAGGGGGGTGATTAGACTACTTGACCAAATAAAAATCTAGCCTTTTCCCAATTTTAGTTCTTGGCAGATTTTAGCTATCTTAGCACAAGTCAAGCAATCTCCACACAATTCAAGCAAGCATGCAAAAGAGTATATGAGCAGCGGAAAGTAAAGCATGCAACTTGCAAGAATGTAAAGGGAAGGGTTTGGAGGATTCAAATGCAATTGGAGACACGGATGTTTTTGTCGTGGTTCTGATAGGTGGTGCTATCGTACATCCACCTTGATGGAGACTTCAACCCACGGAGGGTAACGGTTGTGCGAGTCCACGGAGGGCTCCACCCACGAAGGGTCCACGAAGAAGCAACCTTGTCTATTTCATCACGGCCGTCGCCCACGAAGGACTTGCCTCACTAGCGGTAGATCTTCACGAAGTAGGCGATCTCCTTGCCCTTACAAACTCCTTGGTTCAACTCCACAATCTTGTCGGAGGCTCCCAAGTGACACCTAGCCAATCTAGGAGACACCACTCTCCAAGAAGTAACAAATGGTGTGTTGATGATGAACTCCTTGCTCTTGTGCTTCAAATGATAGTCTCCCCAACACTCAACTCTCTCTCACAGGATTTGGATTTGGTGGAAAGAAGATTTGAGTGGAAAGCAACTTGGGGAAGGCTAGAGATCAAGATTCATATGGTTGGAATGGAATATCTTGACATCAACACAAGTGTAGGTGGTTCTCTCTCAGAAAATGTGTATTGGAAGTGTAGGTATGTTCTGATGGCTCTCTCCACGAATGAAGAGTGGTTGGAGGGGTATATATAGCCTCCACACAAAATCTAACCGTTACACACAATTTGCCAAACTCGGTGGTACCGAATGGTTAAACTCGATCGGACCGATTCAGCAAACCTAGTGACCATTAGGATTTTCGGTGGGACTGAGATGCAACTCGGTAGGACCGATATGGTTAGGGTTAGGGCATAACGTAATCTCGGTGTGACCGATTACACAAACTCGGTGGGACCGATTTTGGTAATAAGCTAACCAGAGAGTTGGTCAGGTAAACTCGGTGGGACCGATTCGCTCATCTCGGTGAGACTGAAGTGTTACAAAAGGGAAACAGAGAGTTTACATTGCAATCTCAGTAGGACCGATCGCTCATCTCGGTAAGACCAAAATGTTACGAAGGGAAATAGAGAGATTACAATCCCATCTCGGTGAGACCGAGATCCCTATCGGTGAGACCGATTTGCCTAGGGTTTGTGAAAATGGCTATGACATTTGAAACTCGGTGGCGCCGGATAGAAAGAATCGGTGGGGCCGAGTTTGACTTTTGTTTTAGGTCATATGTGGATGTGGGAAGGTAGTTGAAGATTTTGGAGCATATCACTAAGCATTTTGAGCAAGCAAGCCATTAAGCAACACCTCATCCCTCCTTGATAGTATTGGCTTTTCCTATAGACTCAATGTGATCTTGGATCACTAAAATATAAAATGTAGAGTCTTGAGCTTCAAGCTTGAGCCAAACTTTTGGTCCTTAGAATTTTGAGGGATCCACTTTCCTCATCCATGCCATGCCATTCGTTGAGCTTTTCCTGAAATATTAATCTTGGAATAATGTTAGCTCAATGAGCTATATGTTGTTAGGAATTACCAAAACCACCCAAGGATAGTTGCACTTTCACTTTGCTCTATAAATACCCCAATATTTCCAGAACCCTAGGGGACTTGACGAAATATTCATCCAGCAGCCGCAGAGTCCAGAACCACCAGATCCAATCTAGACACCATCTCGGATGGGGTTCACCACCTCCATTGGTGCCTCTCCAATGATGCGTGAGTAGTTCTTTGTAGACCTCCGGGTCCGAAGTTAGTAGCTAGATGGCTTCATCTCTCTATCTCTTGATTCTCAATACAATGGTCTCTTGGAGATCCATATGATGTAACTTTTTGCGGTGTGTTTATTGGGATCGATGAACTTTGAGTTTATGATCAGATATATCTTTTTATATCCATGAAAGTATTTGAGTTTCTTTGATCTATTTTATGCATGATCTCTTATAGCCTCGTATTACTTCTCCGATATTTGGGTTTTGTTTTGCCAACTTGATCTATTTATCTTGCAATGGGAAGAGGTGCTTTGTAGTGGGTTCGATCTTACGGTGCTTGATCCCAGTGACAGAAAGGGAACCGACACGTATGTATCGTTGCTACTAAGTATAAAATGATGGGGTCTATCTCTACATAGATAGATCTTGTCTACATCATGTCATTGTTCTTATTGCATTACTCTGTTTCTTCATCATGAACATAATACACTAGATGCATGCTGGATAGCGGTCGATGTGTGGAGTAACAGTAGTAGATGGAGGCAGACGTCGGTCTACTAATCTTGGACGTGATGCCTATGTAATGATCATTGCCTGGATATCGTCATGAGTATTTGAAGTTTTGTGAATTGCCCAACAGTAATTTGTTCACCACCGTTTGCTATTTTTCTCGAGAGAAGCCACTAGTGAAACCTATGCCCCCGGGTCTCTTTCTCAGATTATTTGCCTTTGCGATCTATTTTTCCTTGCTTTTATTTTCAGATCTATTAAACCAAAAATGCAAAAATACCTTGCTGCAATTTATTCTTATTTATTTTATTTGGCGTTTGATCTATCAATCTACTACAAATTTATCTCACGTTCGTTTGCCTATCTTGAGGCGCCGTACCCCGGAAGGGATTGACAACCCCTTTAACATGTCGGGTTGCGAGAAGTTGTTATTCGTGTGCAGGTGTCGTTTATGTTGTGTTGCTTGGTTCTCCTACTGGTTCGATAACCTTGGTTTCGTATCTGAGGGAAATACCTACCACCGCTATGCTGCATCATCTCTTCCTCTTTGGGGAAATACCGAGGTAGCTTCAAGTGACATCAATGTTGCATGGAAAACAAAAATTTTCTACGCACACGCAAGATCTATCCATGGAGATGCATAGCTACGAGAGGGGGAGAGCATCTTCATACCCTTGAAGATCGCAAAGTGGAAGCGTTTTATCAACGTGGTTGATGTAGTAGTACACCTTCACGATCCGTCCCGATCAAGTACCGAACGTACGGCACCTCCGCGTTCAGCACATGTTCAGCTCGATGACATCCTCGCCTTCTTGATCCAGCAAGACGGACGAAGTAGTAGATGAGTTCCGGCAGCACGACGACGTGGTGACAGTGGTGGTGAAGAACAATCTCTGCAGGGCTTCGCCAAGCACAACGGAAACTATGACAGAAGATAAACTAGAGGGGATGGGGTTGCCGGCACACGACTTGGTGATTCATGATGTGTTCCACGTGCTAGCCCTGCCCTTATATTTATATGTTGAGCCCTGGGGTCATAACTTGGAGAAAGAGCCTCCTCAATGTCGGTTTTGCCCGTAAGTAAGAGTCCTTCTCGGACTTCCAGGAACAGACTCCATGATACGTCTCCAACGTATCTATAATTTTTGATTGTTCCATGCTGTTATATTATCATTCTTGGATGTTTTACAATCATCTCATAGTCAGTTTATATCATTTTTTGATACTAATATATTGACATAGTGCCAAGTGCAAGTTGTTGTTTTCTGCATGTTTTTTACATCACAGAAAATCAATACCAAACGGAGTCCAAACGCAGCAAAACTTTTTGTGGGTTTTTTTGGACCAGAAGACATCCAGTGGGCCAAAGAATTACTGAAGAGGGAGCCCGAGGTGAGAACAAGACACCAGGGCGCGCCTGGGGGCCCAGGCGTGCCCTGGTGGGTTGTGCCCACCTCGGTGGCCTCCCGCACTGCCTCTTTGCTCTATAAATACCCCAATATTTCAAAAACCCTAGAGGAGTCGACGAAAATCAATTCCAGCCGCCGCAAGTTCCAGAACCATCAGATCCAATCTAGACACCATCACAGAGGGGTTCATCATGCCCATTGGTGCCTCTCTGATGATGTGTGAGTAGTTCTTTGTAGACCTACGGGTCCGTAGTTAGTAGCTAGATGGCTTCCTTGAAGGAAATATGCCCTAGAGGCAATAATAAAGTTATTATTTATTTCCTTATTTCATGATAAATGTTTATTATTCATGCTAGAATTGTATTAACCGGAAACATAATACATGTGTGAATACATAGACAAACAGAGTGTCACTAGTATGCCTCTACTTGACTAGCTTGTTAATCAAAGATGGTTATGTTTCCTAACCATAGACAAAGAGTTGTTATTTGATTAACGGGATCACATCATTAGGAGAATGATGTGATTGACTTGACCCATTCCGTTAGCTTAGCACTCGATCGTTTAGTATGTTGCTATTGCTTTCTTCATGACTTATACATGTTCCTATGACTATGAGATTATGCAACTCCCGTTTATCGGAGGAACACTTTGTGTGCTACCAAACGTCACAATGTAACTGGGTGATTATAAAGGAGCTCTACAGGTGTCTCCAAAGGTACATGTTGGGTTGGCGTATTTCGAGATTAGGATTTGTCACTCCGATTGTCGGAGAGGTATCTCTGGGCCCTCTCGGTAATGCACATCACCTAAGCCTTGCAAGCAATGCAACTAAATGAGTTAGTTGCGAGATGATGTATTACGAAACGAGTAAAGAGACTTGCCGGTAACGAGATTGAACTAGGTATTGATATACCGACGATCGAATCTCGGGCAAGTAACATACCGATGACAAAGGGAACAACGTATGTTGTTATGCGGTCTGACCGATAAAGATCTTCGTAGAATATGTGGGAGCCAATATGAGCATCCAGGTTCCGCTATTGGTTATTGACCGGAGACATGTCTCGGTCATGTCTACATTGTTCTTAAACCCGTAGGGTCCGCACGCTTAAGGTTTTGATGACAGTTATATTATGAGTTTATGAGTTTTGATGTACCGAAGTTGGTTCGGAGTCCCGGATATGATCGCGGACATAACGAGGAGTCTCGAAATGGTCGAGACATAAAGATTGATATATTGGACGGCTATATTCGGATACCGGAAGTGTTCCGGGGAAGTTTCGGATAAAACCGGAGTACCGGGGGGTTACCAGAACCCCCCGGGGGGTTAATGGGCCTCATGGGCCTAAAGTGAAGAAGAGGAGGGGCTGCCAGGGCAGGCCGCACACCCCCTCTCCCCCTAGTCCGAATTGGACAAGGAGGGAGGGGCGGTGCCCCCCCTTTCCTTCCTCTCCTCTCTCCCTTCCTTCCCCCTCTCCTACTTGGACAAGGAAAGGGAGGGGAGTCCTACTCCCGGTAGGAGTAGGACTCCTCCTGCGCGCCTCCTACTAGGGCCGGCCGCACCCCCCCCCCCTTGGCTTCTTTATATACAGAGGTAGGGGGCACCCCTAGACACACAAGTTGATCCACGTGATCGTTTTCTTAGCCGTGTGCGGTGCCCCCTTCCACCATAATCCTCGATAATATTGTAGTGGTGCTTAGGCAAAGCCCTGCGACAGTTGAATATCAAGATCGTCACCACGCCGTCGTGCTGACGGAACTCTTCCCCGACACTTTGCTGGATCGGAGTCCGGGGATCGTCATCGAGCTGAACATGTGCTGAAACTCGGAGGTGCCGTAGTTTCGGTGCTTGGATCGGTCGGATCGTGAAGACGTACGACTACATCAACCGCGTTGATATAACGCTTCCGCTGTCGGTCTACAAGGATACGTAGATCACACTCTCCCCTCGTTGCTATGCATCACCATGATCTTGCGTGTGCGTAGGAAATTTTTTGAAATTACTACGTTCCCCAACATTCCTTTCTCTCTTTTGATTCTCAATACAATGGTCTTTTGGAGATCCATATGATGTAACTCTTTTTTGCGGTGTGTTTGTTGGGATCCGATGAATTTTGAGTTTATGATCAGATCTATCTTTTTATCCATGAACGTTATTTGAGTCTTCTTTGATCTCTTATATGCATGATTACTTATAGCCTCGTATTTCTTCTCCGATATTTGGGTTTTGTTTGGCCAACTTGATCTATTTGTTTTGCAATGGGAAGAGGCGCCTTGTGATGGGTTCGATCTTATGGTGCTTGATCCCTGTGACAGAAGGGAAAACCACACGTGTGTATCGTTGTTATTAAGAATAACAAGATGGGGCCTATTTGTACATAAATAGATCTTGTCTACATCATGCCATCGTTCTTATTGCATTACTCTGTTTCTTCATGAACTTAATACACTAGATGCATGCTGAATAGCAATCGATGTGTGGAGTAATAGTAGTAGATGCAGGCAGGAGTCTGTCTACTAATCTTGGACGTAATGCCTATATAATGATCATTGTTTGGATATCGTCATGATTATTTAAAGTTTTATCAATTGCCCAACAGTAATTGGTTTACCCACCGTTTGCTATTTTTCTCGAGATAAGCCACTAGTGAAATCTACGGCCCTCGGGCTTCTTCTTTATTATTTTTGCCGTCGTGATCTACTTTTATTTGCTTTTATTTTCAGATCTATTAAACTAAAAATACAAAAATACCTTGTTGTAATTTATTCTTATTTATTTTATCTCGCGTTTCCGCGAGATTTATTTATCCAATTTATCATATTTTTATCCCGTCTTTTTGCCAATTTCTGGCGCCGTTGCCCGAAAGGGATTGACAACCCTTTAATATGTCGTGTTGCGAGTATTTTGTTATTTGCGTGCAGGTGCCATTTACGTAGTGTTGCGTGGTTCTCCTACTGGTTCGATAACCTTGGTCTCATTACTGTGGAAAATACCTACTGTTGTTGTGCTGCATTATCCCTTCCTATTTGAGAAAATACCGACGTAGTTCAAGCAAACATCACCTTTGCGATCTATTTTTATTTGATTTTATTTCCAGATCTATTAAACCAAAAATGTAAAAATATCTTGTTGCAATTTATTCTTATTTATTTTATCTTGCATTCCCACGAGATCTATTTATCCAATCTACTACAATTTACCTATCTTTTTGCCCGTGAGGGATTGACAACCCCTCTCTTACGTCGGGTTGCAAGTATTTGTTTTTTGTGTGCAAAAGTTGTTTACGTGGTGTTGCGTGGTTCTCCTACTGGTTCGATAACCTTGGTCTCATCACTAAGGAAAATATCTAGCGTTGTTGTGCGGCATCATCCCTTCCTCTTTGGGGAAATACCGACGTAGTTCAAGCAAACATCAGCGACCGAAGGAATTATCTCAAGCATGTCTCGTCTAGATCTACGCGGCTAGCACCGGTGCAGTTGCAACATGTGCTCCGCTGTCGGTGCTAGTCCATGCAATAGTAGGCAACGATTGTGCGTCGAATAAGGCCTCTACTGCCTGGATTATGCTTGTGGCGGCACCCTCCATGTGTCTAACACCATTCGACAATTGCATTTATCCTTTAGACCTGGCCATGGCAGCACAAGTCAGCCAGTCGAGTTGCATTTTTTGGTGGCCACTGAAGCGTCTTCGTGAGGGTTCCTCTCCATAGATCATGTGGCTGCCGCGGGCGGCTCGTGTTGGCGAGGTTGCATGATGCACCCGAAAGGCCCCTTTGTTAGTTTTGGTAACTCTCACTCTGATAAGCTTGCCTTGATGGTGAGATGCAATCTATGGACGATGAGTTAACACAGAGGTATGACTGTGCAGTGGCGATGGCGGGATTTCTAGCCCAACACATGTAGCTGCTCGGATTGCGAAAAGTGGTGGCGACAATGCACGACTGATTTTTATTTGGTGTGCTTTCTAAGTACCATGTCTTGAACTCTGGGGTGCAAACACTAGGTATGACCTGAGTTGGTTATAACTGACAATGATGATGTTTTTGCGTTGTTATCTTGTTAACGACGTTGTTTGGATATGCCTGGACTTGTTCTTCAGGGTAAAAAGCTTGAATCCGGCCTTTGGTGATTGAATCCGGTGACAACGACAGTTGAGCATCATTTCCTTCTTGAAGCCGTTATTGTTTAAGACCTTTCTCGTTCTCATTCTGGTATCAAATATAGTTGGTGCGGATATGGTCGTTGTTATAATTTGTCAAGCTGTTTTGATGACTTCGTCTTTTATATTTTCTTGCTTATGCATAGATTTATCTTGTATGACTTTGCTCTTTCTTATTATTATTTTTACAGCAACCACCTATTTCATTTCACAAATAGAAAATCAAGTTACATAATCAACCACATGTGAAAACTGAAAGACTAACCAAGAAAACAAGATTGTCCTGAAAACTTTGGATATAGAACCCTAAGAGATAGAAAAATACAAAACTATCCCTTGGGTTTCCTGCACTCGGCGAAGCCAGCAACCGCGGCCCAATTCCAGCGACGTCAAGGCGCACGTGCGACGGAGTCGATGAGCCTCCACCATTACCAGATTCAAAGAAGCACCATCGCCAACGAGGCTTCCTAAGTCGATGAACAGGACTGCTACAAGGAACGAGGCACATGTCGTTGTGGCACGTCGACCGAGGGAGGCCCCCGTGCTACCTTGAATCTAGATCCGCCGCATCCCATCGACGAGGTTGGGGAAGAACGAAAGATCCACCACCATCGGACCAACCTCCTCGCTCCATAACATCCGTCACCCTGGCCGCCAGCGCCGCCGCGAATGGCGACAAACGCCGACGACACACATAAACAAATCTCGCCTCTTTGCCGTTGTTTTTGTTTTGTGTGTACATAGAGGCGGAGTGTGTGTTCATTGCATTTGTATCCCTCTTGGATGCTTTGTTTTAATTGTAAGTTATACTAATAAAATCTACTGTGCCTTCGTTTTTCTTTTACCCCAAAATTTACCTTCGTCGAAAAGATAATAATCCACATGGCAATGACCCAGTTCTTTTTCATCACCGCAGTTTTCACCGCCTCCTTTGCTCCTGTCTCCTGAGCTGAGCGGCAGGATCCCGATCCAAAAGACGACCGGACCCTCGCCCTCGCGTATGCCGGTTTCGACCTCACTTTGCCCCGCTGTGCTGGACCGCCTCCCTCCTCTTCCCTCCCACCCCAAATCCCAAACCTCCGCGCCCCCCTTCCGGCGGCCACCAAAACCCTAGCCCGCCCCCGCCCCCCGCCGATCCCGCCGCCATGGACGACAGCCTCTACGACGAGTTCGGCAACTACATCGGCCCGGAGCTCGCCGACTCCGACGCCGATGACTCGGACGCCGCCGCCTCCCCGTCCCCCTCGCAGTCCCGCTCCCCCTCCCCGGCGCGCTCCCCGTCCGGCTCCCCCAACTCCCGCCGCCCCGCCGCCCTCATGGACGTCGACGACGACGACTACGCCGACGCCGCCCAGAACGCCGTCGTCCTCGCCGAGGACAAGAAGTACTACCCCACGGCCGAGGAGGTCTACGGCCCGGGCGTCGAGGCGCTCGTCATGGACGAGGACGAGCAGGCGCTCGAGAAGCCCATCGTCGCGCCGCCCCGCGTCGTCAAGTTCGAGGTCGGCACCCGCGCCGGTGCGACCTCCACCTACGCCTCCACCGATTTCATCCTCGGCCTCGCCTCCAACCCGCTGCTGGTCCGCAATGTGGCGCTCGTGGGCCACCTGCAGCACGGGAAGACGGTGTTCATGGACATGCTCGTGGAGCAGACCCACGAGGTGGACACGTTCGACTCCGAGGGCGAGCGCCACATCCGTTTCACAGACACCCGGGTCGACGAGCAGGAGCGCAGGGTCTCCATCAAGGCTGTGCCGATGTCGCTCGTGCTAGAGTCAGGGAATGGCAAGTCCTATCTCTGCAACATCATGGATACGCCTGGGCATGTCAATTTTTCCGACGAGATGACTGCTGCGCTCAGGCTAGCGGATGGGGCTGTGCTTGTTGTCGATGCTGCTGAGGGCGTCATGGTAATTCACTGATCCTATTGCTTTATATATCTCTGCTCAACTGATGGATTGAACTCTGTTTGCTATATCGGAGTAGGAAGTATTAAACTGGAATTAGTGTTGTGTCTTTTTTTTAATTGTTAGATAAGGATATGGCAATTGCATTTGTCTGAATGTGAGATATGGGTTCATCATAATTCATTTGAACAAGAGACTTGCTAGGTATACATCTTTACAGCTTCACAAGTTCATTGAATTTCTTTTCAAGAATGAGTTATTTCCCTATTTCTGTTGGAAGTGGATAAAACAGTGTGTGTATCAGTATTACAACAACCACATCTTACCCAAGCATCTAAAAAATACAATGAATGACATGACTGGTTCAAAGTAGCGCTAGGCGTATGCAAGGCTGTTGGCCTTCGCCTAGTGCCCAAGCGACGCTCAGGGGTGTATTTGGCGTATAGACACTAATTTTGGGCATGATAATGAGTAAACCACCAGCTACTGGTTTGGCCGTCGCCTGGCGCCTAAGAACAGGAGACTGAACGCCTGAAGCTACAAATATTGCTAGCACTATATAAGAACAGGAGATCTGCATGTTTTAAACAGACGATATTTATCCTGCATCTAACAGTTCTGAAGGCAAATAGATAATGCTTTAGTTTAACTTGGTTTATGTGAGCTTAACTTTTATTCAGTTGGAACTTATAAGTGGTTTGTTGGTGCTGCATTTGGGACACTAACAGCTGCACCTGCTGATGACAAAGGCATTGAGAAATCAGCAGAGTTGACACTAGGCAGCATGTTGAAAATGTGTTGTTTTCTTGAAATTATCAGCATTGTTTTGTTTCTGTTGTGTTGTCTAAAAAATGGAGCACAGATTATCATAAATTAGAACATAGTAACAGGCCTGACGAGCAAAACATCTGTTGTCAGCTTGTTCGTCTTGTATTAGCTAAAACTAGGTGGGCAGTGGGCTTATATAAAAGGCCTTATATTCTTATAAGCTGCATGTTAATGACCTCCAGTACTGTTTTCACTGAAATGAAAAACTGCAAATCTGCAACATGCACTAGAAGCAGAATATAAGATGGTGGTGTAGAGTTTTTTCCTTTTGCCAATAACAGGAGTAGCTTGGCTGTATGCGTACATGCCAGCATTCCCAGAATTAAATTGCTAAGTTAATTTTCTTTTTTATTGGAGTATCTAAATATATTTGTATTTATTTATCTCCGTTGATGAGTAGGTAAACACTGAGAGGGCGATTCGTCATGCGATCCAAGAAAGACTTCCCATCGTTGTTGTGATTAACAAGGTACATTTTGCTTGGTTCCACTTATTTCTAATACAATTCAATTCCAAGCTGAAGCTGACGTATGCTCTCACGTTGTGGTTTTACAGGTTGACAGACTGATAACAGAGCTAAAGCTGCCCCCAAATGATGCGTATTTTAAGCTACGACATACACTGGACACAATCAATGATCTAATCTCATCTTGTTCTACCACAGTAGGTGGCACTCAACTGGTAGACCCAGCTGCTGGAAATGTTTGCTTTGCGAGTGGTTCTGCTGGCTGGTCTTTTACCTTGCAATCTTTTGCGCATCTTTATTTGAAGATTCATGGGATTCAGTTTGACCATGAGAAATTTGCATCTCGTCTGTGGGGAGATTTGTATTATGACCATAACTCTAGAACCTTCAAAAAGAAGCCGCCAGCAGCAGGAGCTAATAGGTCATTCATTGAGTTCATCCTTGAGCCTCTGTATAAAATCTATAGTCAGGTTGTTGGAGAGCAACAGAGAATTCTTGAAGTAACTCTCGCTGACTTGGGTGTGACACTGAGCAATGCAGCTTATAAGCTTAATGTTAGGCCTTTGCTGAGACTTGCTTGCCGCTCAATTTTTGGCACTGCTACTGGTTTTACCGACATGTTAGTGAAAAACATCCCCAATGTGAAGGATGGCGCTGCAAGGAAAATAGAACACATATACACTGGTCAACAAGACTCCTCCATTGTGGATGCAATGAAGAAATGTGATTCCCATGGTCCTCTTATGGTCAATGTTACAAAACTGTATCCTAAGCCTGACTGTAGTGTCTTTGATGCCTTTGGACGAGTTTATAGTGGCACAATACAGACTGGTCAGACAGTTCGGGTGCTTGGAGAAGGCTATTCCCCTGATGATGAAGAGGATATGACTGTCAAAGAGGTCACCAAGTTGTGGGTCTATCAGGCACGGTACCGTGTTCCAATAAGTAAGGCACCTGCTGGTTCTTGGGTTCTTATTGAAGGCGTGGATGCATCAATCATGAAAACTGCAACCATATGTCCTATGAACATGGATGAAGATGTGTACATATTTAGGCCTCTACGCTTCAATACCTTACCTGTTGTAAAGATAGCAGCTGAGCCTCTTAACCCGAGTGAGCTGCCTAAAATGGTGGAAGGTCTGCGTAAAATTAGCAAGAGCTACCCTCTTGCTATTACTAAGGTAGAAGAGTCAGGCGAACACACTATACTTGGGACTGGTGAGCTATATCTAGATTCAATAATGAAGGACCTCAGAGAGCTTTACTCTGAGGTAGAAGTGAAGGTATAAAGCAATGCACTTGGTTTATTTTTCCTTCTCTTTTGAACCAGATTTTTACTTTGCTGCCTTGTTTGTACACAGGTTGCAGATCCAGTTGTGACATTTTGTGAAACAGTTGTTGATACTTCCTCTATGAAATGTTTTGCTGAAACACCCAACAAGAGGAACAAAATTACCATGGTTAGATTTTGTTTTTGGCTTTTCTTGTGCCCATCCTTCTTCATCATGGTAAACAAACACACATGGTCAACTAATTGTGGCTTTCTTTGTCTGTGACAACATGCAGTTAGCTGAACCACTAGAGAAGGGCTTGGCAGAAGATATAGAGAATGGCCTTGTCAGCCTTGACTCAAGGCAGAAAGAAGTCACTGACTTCTTTCGCCAACGCTACCAGTGGGATGTGCTTGCAGCAAGGTCAATATGGGCTTTTGGACCTGACAAGCAGGCAAGATGGCAAACTGCTTACTGACCTGTCATTGTGCAGGATATTTCCATTTTGTTGACTGAACGTATCTTACTTTGACATGCAGGGTCCTAACATTCTACTGGATGACTCTCTTTCGGTTGAGGTGGATAAGAACTTGCTGAATGCAGTCAAAGATTCAATTGTTCAAGGGTAGGGCACTCTGTTCTGTTAATTCAAATTTCCTTTGGAATATTTGTCAGTGCCTTAATCATTTTGTTTACTGCCCTAACCTCAGGTTTCAGTGGGGTGCTAGAGAAGGCCCCTTGTGTGATGAACCAATTAGGAATGTGAAGTTCAAGATCCTAAATGCAAATATCGCACCAGAACCATTGCACCGTGGTGGCGGCCAAATAATCCCCACAGCTCGCCGGGTTGTCTACTCAGCATTTCTGATGGCTAATCCTCGACTTATGGAGCCTGTTTATTACATTGAGGTTAGTCATGGAATCATGGTTCTTGTACATAGACTAATCATCACTATCTAGAACATGTGTATTTGATGACCTGGTCTGACAAATGAGTGCATTTGGCATTGGCAGATCCAAACTCCAATTGACTGTGTATCTGCTATATATACGGTCCTGTCGCGGCGACGTGGACATGTGACAGCCGATGTACCCAAGCCTGGCACTCCAGTATATGTTGTCAAGGTAGGAAGTGTGCTCTATTTCTTCTGATCCAGCCTTATTTTTTATCTTGCGTAAGACCTGTATGACTCTTGCTGATGGTATAATTTCTACATTTGTCAGGCATTTTTACCTGTCATAGAGTCTTTTGGGTTTGAGACAGATCTCAGATACCATACACAGGGACAAGCATTTTGTGTGTCAGTGTTTGACCACTGGGCTATTGTTCCTGGCGATCCTCTTGACAAGGGCATTGTTCTCCGGCCTTTGGAACCAGCACCTATCCAACACCTTGCCCGTGAGTTCATGGTAAAGACCAGGCGGAGGAAGGTGAGACATACATCTAGATACTGAACGTACATACAGTCTCTTTTGAACTGATCATGAATTAATCTAATGCACGCCCATTTTCCAGGGCATGAGCGAGGATGTTAGCATCAACAAGTTCTTTGACGAGGCCATGATGAACGAGCTGGCGCAACAGACTGCAGATATCCACCTGATGATGTAGTTTGATGATGGAAGTCCATTGTCCTGGTGCGCTGGGAACATATCAAGTACTTTCATGGGGCTATCATGACGCGATCTTCAAGGAGACGCAATTTGCCGCATTTTGATGGTTGGGTATTATTATGATTCGTAACAGATCATTGTAGACTGAGTACCATCTGTAGTCATGTATGTACTATCGCTCTAACACCTACGTCGTCTAACCAGTTAGTGTAACCATCGACAGAGAGCTGAGACTTGTGGTTGATTTTTGATAGGCGATGGCATTTCCAGGGACAATAATGCCTTTACTTGTTTGATCCTTTCTTCACAAATTACAACCATTGTAGCGCCGAGCACCTTTCCAAGTTTCTGGAGGATAGTTCTGTTTCTTGCCATGCCTATTTGATCTGTGTTTTTATCAGGATTGATTACTGGACGTAATGTGCCTTCCTGGTAAACTCCTGTGAGGTGGTGTATGTCTATTGGTATGGTCATGCTGTGTCAGACTTAAATCTTTTATCTATATTTCAAAGTTTGTATTCTGTTTTTTTCTTTTGAGAATTTTGTCTTCTGTTACTACCCCCTCTGTCCGTTCCATATTGCCTAGTCTTTCATTTCCGGCATGCAAGGCATATGATGCATAAGGGCCCATTTGGTTTAAATGAGGGGGAATGGGAGCTTAAGGGCGAACAGATTAAAAGTCCACTGATTGGCTAGAGATTGGTAGTTTGAGTGGTAACGGAAATGAACTTCCATCTATTTCCTTCCATGATGTGGCCTTTCTGGATTAACTTTCATCATATGTATCAAACATCAGATTTGCTAATTCCAATCTAGATGGGAGTTAGCTATGTCACATGATTATTTGTCCACCCAGACCCTACACAAAGGAAAACCTTCATATCCATGCACGTCCATCATATACACAAATTCATCATCAATTCAACAATTTGACAAAACAAAATAAATCATAATTCAATAATTCAACACATGACATTTAAAAAAAAATCATACATAGATAGGCCATACACAAATGAATCAAATGCCTCCATGGTTGCGCTCGTTGATCCTCTTTTTCATGTTGATCAGCCACTTCTTGTATTCCCAATCCAAGAGGCTAGTGTACCACAACATGATCCCTGACTCTCTCAATGTTGCCGCCTTCTAAAGCTACCATTTTGCATATTTCTCTTGCATATGCAAATCTATTTTCTTTCTCAATGTTCAACTTGTCTTTCACCCTCTCTCGGCCGTACTCCATCCTCTTCCTTTGCACATTTACGAAGAGCCTCTAACTCTACTTCTTCTTCAACTCCTTGGCGGGGGAAAAAACCCCGTCCATATGATGAAGAGACTGTACCTCTACTTCTTCAACTCCTTGGCAGGAAAAGAAATACCCGTCCATATGATGAACATTTTGCTTGCCGCGCCATCACGCACGACCCTCTCCTTCTCCCACTTGTTTCCCACCACTTGTCGGCTCCTCTTTTGGCACGGTGACTTGTAGTTTCGTGCGTTCGCTCCTCCATTTTGCTCCTCTTCGATCTTCATCACCCAATCAAATAGATTGATGGGAGCTAGAGCCATCATTTTTCTTTATCTTCTCGGGGTTGCCTTTGAGCTCCTCAACGAGGTTTTTTCACTTTGATTTCCTATTTAGTTTCAACCAACAATAACACCAAAGCGTAATGGCTTGCCCTTAGTTTGTTGGTATACATTCACTGCCAGAGTTGCATGGCTTTGGACTTCAATGTCACTTTGGTTTCAGCCAACCACTTGTGTATAGTAGCCCATGTGTTTGTTGATTTCTGTTTGAATGTGTACCTAAGAACCCCGAAACAGTAACAAACCCATGCGAGCAAGTAAATTCAGTTTTAGTGTAACCTTTTTCCCCGGAGAGTTTGAGTGTAATCTGCGTATGTTCTTTGAACCTTTTGAAGATTTAGAGCAACCTCTTTTTGGAAGTTCTACCGAACAAAGGTCTTTTTTTTGTTGGACAAATTTTCATGAATCTTTTACAACCTTTTTTGTTTTTGTCTTTCAGATGTCATTTTTGCCATGCTTTTAGGGTGCCTTTCTCAAATTTTAGTAGGAGAATACTCTACCATTTTTTCTTCTCTCTAAAAAGTGTGTTAGCAAGTACACAAGATAGGACTGATATTTTTTTTGCGCAATGGTATTTTTTCTTCACACCGGTGGCGGGATGTCTATGGCCACCCATTGTGGCGTTTGCTGTATTTTTTTGCTGAACAGCGCAGTGAAATAGAAGTAGTACAGTAGCTTAAAAAAAATATTCAACCGTTTTTTTTTTTTGAGAATCAAATATTCTACCGAAATATGCGCACACTTTACCCTTTCCAAACGTTGCAACGGAAGCCCCATTGGCCAACAACCTTTCCCGACCTGTTCCTCCCGTTCACGGAAATTCGCCAACCAAAAAAAAGTTCCCTCCAAAAGCCCTCCCCGCACGGCCGCACACCCCGTCGTTTTCCCCACCGTTTCGAACGCCGGAACCCTAGCTCCACCAGCCCGAGGTCACCCAAAGGCCCCCCGCTCCCATGGACACCAGCGGCGGGGCCGTCCTCCAGTCGCCGGCGACGGAGGAGGAGACGATGGCGCGGAAGCGCTCCCGCCGCGTGAGCTTCGCGGACACCACCGCCGTGCACGTGTTCGACCGCGACGAGGACTTTGAGACGCCCCCGGACGAGCGCCCCGCCTCCCCGTCTCCGTCCCCCGGGAGGCCCCTCGCGGGCGACGCGGCGGAGGGCGACGAGACGGAGGGAGAGGACGAGTCACCGTTCGGTTGGCTCGGGGATGTGGGTGTCAGTTCCGCCTCCCCCGGCAGCGCCGCCGGGTCCATGTCCTCGTTCGAAGGAGGTAGCCCCCTCCTTTCGTTTGTCTAAGATTTTTCTTCTTGTGAATTAGCTTGTTTCATTTCATTACCAGCCCACATTTAGCTCATTACAGGTGATGCACACTGGTTAATTTGGGCATTAATTAATTTCGAGGCTCAGAATGTTGCATCTATCAAGCCAATTTTTAGTTTATTTATGTTTGTTTATCAGGGGTTCCTCACCTCACTTTAAGTGCTCGAGTCAATGGTTTATGTTAAGGCTGGCCTTCACCCTTCAGTCTTCAATGGACAAACGGTTTCACTTGTTGCTGAGCCATGTTCATTTGCTTATGTCTCAGGGGCCGTTGGAATGAGTTAGATATCTTTTGGAGGGTTCCGTTTTTGGTTCAAATTCTATAGGATTTGAATCCAAATCCTCCCTAACATTAATTTTAGGTGCTTTCAGGTTTTCTGTTTTTGCTCACTTTCTTGCTGGAACCAAAGATTTGGGTCATGCCCTTTTTGTCCTTGTCTACGCATTTACCTTAGAAAGCTGAGGCCACAGACGGTTGAAGATGGAAATTATTCATTTATGATGCCATAGTTTTTATTTTGTCAGATTGTTGTGCGAAGTGTGTCACAGTGAGCACTTAAGGCTGGGCTTTATGCTTTGTTGTGAGAACTTGAGCAATTTGGGTTTCAAAATCATTTTCCGTATCACTTCGATCTGTTCGATGCAGATTGTACAGAAAGTGACTGTTGACCGGTAGACTGTTGAATGTACATGCAAATACATATTATATTGGGTATTTTATTGCTTAATTATAGTAAGGACCAGATATTGTTACTGTCTGCTCACTAAGATCTCCAGACCACACCTTGTTAATGCATTTGAGGTTACATGTTAGTAGTTTCACTATATCTTTCTCTTAAAATGTTGCTATGATGTATGATACTCCCTCCGTTCCTAAATATAAGTATTTTTAGACATTTCAAATGGACTACAATATACGGATGTATGTAGACATATTTTAGAGTGTAGACTCACTCATTTTGCTCCGTATGTAGTCACTTGTTAGAATCTCTATAAAGACTTATATTTGGGAACGGAGGGAGTAGTTTACATCGATGGCAAATTATCCGTTCCTCTACTGTACACTAGCCATTCTGTTTTCTTAGTTATTCCTTAGCTAGTGTGCTGGATTATTCTGTGTACAGGTGCTATATCTCCTTAATTGCATGCTTGTTTGTCTTGACAGATGACAACTTCTTTGGGGTCGTGTCAGCAAGTTTTATTCAATCGGGGAGACCATCAGATTCTGGAATGTCGGAGGACAATGGCCATGATTTAACTTTAGATTCCCACACGTTTTCTTTGCATTTCAACAATGTTATTCCTCCAGATGATTGTTCACTCCACTCAGCTGGAAGTCTGAGGACAGTCGGTCTGGAATCTGCAACACCGCTAAAGGCACTGAAGGGATCAGAGTCTGTAAAATCGAGTGGTGGCCGCGATGCGTTGACCGACATGAGTTTGTGTGCAGAAAACCCTAAACGTTATGATTATACTAACTTGTCACTCACATTGAACAATTTACTGCAAGAGGTCCAGGAACCAACGTCTCCTAAAGATGAAACGGACTTTATAACTGCCAAGCATGCTTTGACGCTGCCTGCATCTGAGAAAGAACACAGGCAAGAAAAATCATATATTGGCAATGGTGTGTCTTCTGATGAGCTGGTCTCCGTTAGTTCTCTTGAGGAGCACATTACTAGTAGCTCTGATCCGACTGAAGAAGACAATGCAATGGTAGTTGATATTCATGATAAATCTCAGATCAGGTATTTGACAGTTCTCTTTTATTTGCCTTTTTTTCTTTGAGAAAGCAGCCCATGCATGATATCACTGCAGTTCATGAACCTATGACATTAAATTATGTTACTAAAGTCTCTAAACCTTGTTTGGTTGTCCTACTTCCCAATTTTGGTTTAATTCGGTCTCAAAGATTTTCTTGTGCCAATATAGCTATCTGTTGGTTAGAAGTAGCAAAAGAGTGAATGCACACAAAATCATGATTGCATTTCATAGCACGTGATTGGGCATGTTCCTTGCAGCTTGGTTACTTGTCAGTTAAGAAGTATTTGCGGGCTTGCGGCACAAGGCATGCTATTGTTACCTATAGCTGTTGTATTAAGTGACGTGAGTGCAATAAGCATCTGTGGGTACCTGCTAAATCAATGTGTAAATTGCTTGCCTAGAGTGAATAACAGTACAAGCTTTAGAACCTTTGGTGTACTTAGGTTCTGGTTGGGATTCAGTCTTTTTGGAGAACTTGGTTTAGCCCTATTTAACTGAATTTCTAGAAATATAACAATAATATATGGCTTAAAGCGAGAAATATCTAATATAACCGGTTAGCCCAGTGTGCCACATAACACCTCAATCACAAATAGTCTCGCTCTGTCAATACCATGGTTAATATATCACTGAGAAGTTTTTTGGCAGTTTTCTGTCCGTAGTATTGGTATGTCCTAGGAATTATCATTTCAATCAGTGTTTTCTGATGGCATTTTGTTTTTTATGTAATAAAAAACTTCAAATCTTCTCGATAGCAAACATGAAAATCATAAGGGGCTGTTTGGCTCTAGGCCTTGCAATGCCACACTTTGCCACACATTCTTTTGCTAAACTTGCCTAAGCTTAGTTCAATAAAATGGAAGCCACAAGTTGGGAAGCCTAAGGGAATCTTGCCACACTTTTTGAGTGTATGTGATGTGGGGCCCTAGTGTGACAAAAAACATCTTGCCTAAGGTGAGGCTTGAACCAAACACCCCACTAAGTTGGTCAAACTCGCCTAACCTTAGGCGTGGCAACCGAAGGCAACCATAGTCACAAATCAAACACCCCCTAACTTTTTATGGATGTTTTGTACTCAGAGATTCCTTAGTGACCTATTGGGTCAAGCACCTGAAGCCTGAAGGCTGAACTTGACCTTACTGATCGTTCATCTTAGTGTGCTATCTAGCATGCCATTGTTTCTGTAAACATTCTTCATAGCAATAGTTGGAGACAGTTATGCACTTATACTACCATAGGGCTGTTGAATATAAGCTAAAATCATTTACAAGTTTTTTGTTTCTCATATTTCTCTTAATTTCTTTACTGTGATTTGGTCTGAAACTAATAGTTAGTTGACTTGCTGGCAATCCATCTTTTTGGAACTTACCTGGTTTTTGGAATTGCTTAGTTTGCAGGAGAACTGCAGTGATGACCATATAGCCGTTCACCCTGATGTCAATAGAACTGTAAAAACTGCTTCGTTGCTCTCTCCACCTCCACCTTATGGGTCCTTCATGAGTAATATTGACTTGCAACCTCCTGTATTGGATCAATCATTGTCAAAAGATGAACCACATGGAGCAAATCAAACTGCAAGTGCAGTTCCTACCTTTTCAATGAGGGATGCTGAGCAGTTGCACCAGCAAAGTGAAATCTTGAATTCGGAAACTGTTTTACATACTCCGAAAACGCAAGTTCAGCTGTTGCAAATTACACAAGGTTCTGTATCTTCCCTACGCTCCAAAAGGCAGCAAATCTTCAGTCCTGTGGTTCATTCCACTGGTAATGTGGTAAGCCATGAGGCATCTTCTTTGGGGAGTGAGTTTATGAAACATGGTAAGAGAATTTCAGATCTCGATCATGTACTAAAGTTCAAGCTTCATGAATCACCTGTAGCTCATAATCGTCGATTACCATTAGTTGAGAGAAATGAGATTGTTCAGGAACCACATAACACATTCAGCAAAGCTGAAGATCATGGCTGCACTGTGTCAGCTTTTTCTGTTACACCACAACAGCTAGAGAAAACCGGTCAGGCTTCTGTTCTAGGTGCTCCCCCAAGGCAGGAGCCGAGTGAGGCCACTGAGGTTCAGGATACTCTGTGCGATGCCCCTGCTTTGGGTAGCCTAGCAAATCATGAATGCAATTCTCATATGGATATGGATGGCACTGGAAGAAAAAGGAGCTCTGAAGAAAATGTCTGTGCTGAACATTCATTGCCTGAAAAAAGAGCAAAGGGACCTAGAAGCCCAATAACATCACGAAAACAACTTCCTTGTGTATCATTGTCTTCTCGTATGGCAGAAGAAAATCAGAGTGAGGCTCATGATAGTGCACAATCATTAAGTGATGATTGGAACAAGGTAAGACAGAAAGTTGCCAGGTTAAACTGTATCCAAGTTCATGTTTGTTGGTCTTCAAAATGTTTGAACTTTGGAGTGAATAGTCAGTATAAAATCTTGAACGTTTCCCTCGTGCAGGTAGTATTCAGCGTATCTGATTCCATTAAGCAGATGCATATACGCCCAGAATCTATAAGTAAGCTTAACCTACAACAGGTATGCATTTTGCCCTGTTACTGGTCTAAGTTACTGTCTTCTTGTTCATTCACTTCGAATACTTCAGAGACCCTTGCAGTACTGCTTATTCTATTTTGATGTGCTTCAGTAATTGCTCATACTGAAGGGAGTAGTACATTACTCTACTCGAATTATTCTCTTTGCTGGTTCTGTTCAAAACTAGTTACAAACATAGGTATAACTCACTAACTCTCGAAGTTAAAAAAAAGCGCTAGGAGTTAATTGTGCATTTTGTTATCGCCTTGCACTTTTATGGCCGCCTTGCACTTTTATGGCCAAAGCGCATGCTTAAGCGCTAGGCGTTTTGCTATCGCCTAGAGCCTAGGCGTGCTTAAGCGCCTACCTAGGCGCGCCTTTTTTGAACTATGCTAACTCTTCAAGTGAATAAAACCGTTTACACTGTTTAGATGAAATATCTACTGCACTGTGAAAGTAATTCTTTAGTCCTATAGATTCTTGCATCACTATCTCATACTCAAGTTGTTAGCCTTGATCTTGATTATTCCTTCAATTTTAGCTGAGCAAATATATTATTGTGGTCTTTAGGATCAAACTTTGGCTCCACATAGTTCTTAGGACCTTGTAACTTTGTTTGGAATGCAATCATCTTTTAACTCTCAAGAGTTTTGAGGTAGCATTATCTTCCGTAATAAACACACAAGCTGGCTGGAAAAAGTAATCTAGGATTAGTTCTGACCACCATTCCTTCAAACATCGTTTGATTGTTCCAAATATATCTGTTTCTATTCGCAAATCTGGAATCTTCGGTCCTGAGTGAATTCCTCTCCCAACAAGTTTGGCAGACTTTTTAGAGACAATCTGATATGGCACACTTGCCTATTTGGAGCTTGTGTACAGTTACCAATTGATCTTCAGAATCTATGGTTCTCTATATCTCTTTTGTGAACTTCCTTTTGCTGCAACTTGATTTATTCTTGTATGTGTTCAATTCTGTAGTTCAACCTAATGATCTAGCATTCAAAATATCTTGTGGAAATGTTGGAGCATGAGCTTGTTGTATCTTATATATTTTTCTTGTTTTCTTAATGAAGCTTGATATGTTAGGAGATATGCTGGGGAAGATTCATGTGGCTAGAACATATAAGAGGCTTCCTGCTGCTGTGGTATTCTATCATTAATTAGTTGTCATATTGTCTGTCTCTGTTAGGAAATTACTTCCACTTATCTGTTGTGTTCGTTTTCTGAATGCAGAGGATTCAAGATTCCAGACTAGCTGAGGCAATGTCTCTCCATGGCAAGCTTTCATATGAAAAGGCAAAACTGCAAATAAATCATGTTAAACTTGATAAACTGCGAGTAAGAATTTCTTTGTCTTCCTTTCAGCTTTTTTGATAGCCTATAAGGTACAAGTGCAGTAAGCTATTAGCTTGCCCCCGTTCTGTTTTGGTGCAGAACAAAGCACAACTATGTCAAGCTGGAATTCAAGAATGCCGCTATTTGAAATCCAAGATTTCACAGCTTCGTCGTCCTACGGTGGGTGCTGCACAGATGAAGGGAGGTCCTCTTTATGCAGAAACTTCGATTAATACCTGCAACAGACTGGTACATCACTGTGTACTACCGTCCTTCGCATAATTATGGTCATTCATAGTATTATATCTTTTTTCCTGCTCTTTCTGTGTTGCATATCAAAATATCATACTGTCAGCCATTCCTTTCAAATGACCATGATTGTTTTATCTGCCAAGGTTGTAAGAGTCTGTTAACTGAATAACTGCAAAAGATCTGACATTCGGCGTACTGTCGGGCATTCCTTTCAAATGACCATGATTGTTTTATTTGCCAAAGTTGTAAGAGTCTGTTAACTGAATAACTGCAAATGATCTGACATTCGGCAATATATTTTCTTTTCTTTGGTTGCTGTTATGTTTCGTGAAGCTGATGTATTACTTCTGGGCTATCAACTATCAGTAGCAACGATTCTTGCTGTAATAGTATAGTGCTACTGTCATTAATGCAGCTCTTACTTCCAGTTATCTCATTTGTTCTTATTCTAGTTTATTTCTTTTTCCATAAATTCAGTTGCTTCTACCATCATCCCCGTTACATACTTGCATTTGCCAAAATATAGCACTTGTGCAAATATTTGTGTGTTCACTCACACATTTTTATGGGGAACGTATCATGTGTTTCCCCAGGAAGGAAATGCTAGGATAACTGAAAAGAAGCTTGCACTCAGCATGATTCAACAGAAGGTGGAGAACCTCAAGATTTCGCTTGAACATTTTTGCAACATTAAAGGTGATATTAGTGAAGTCCTCAGGGTTGCTGAAGAGCAATTGAAGATGAGAAATCAGTGTCGTATCATCAACCAGCAAGCATCGGTATTGGTGTATGCCTTAGGTCTACCGTATATACTTCTCTTCCTTCAGTGATTTACATTTACATTTACTTTTTGTTTTTTAGCTCTGGGAGTTGAAAGACATTGTTAAAAGGGAAAATAAGCGTGATGTCATTCTCAACTATCGCAATTTGCTCTTACAAAGGTACTGACTCCTTGTATTCACCTTCCCTTTTGCATAGTGTAGCAACCATGATTTCCCTCTCCACTGTGGAACAGGAAACTTCCAGGTCTTGGTACTTGTTGAAACCAATTACTGGCCTTAACTGGCCCAATGTACTTTAAACCTTAAACTGTTTTTCTCTAGTCCTGACGAACCTGCATGGACTTGGCAAGTTATTTACTGTATTTTGAAAGGATGTCTATGTTCAATGTAAAACCTTTCTTCAACCAGCCAAAACTTTTTGCTAGTAAAATGAACCCGACATCGGATGTTTGGTGGTATCTAACCCTGAACCTGGGGCACATAATCTTGCCAATCTTGTACCTGCTTGTGACCGCCAGTTTTGCAAAACAATTGGTAGCAACAAGCCAGCAATGGAAGACAACCTTGTTATCATGTGTCTTTGTCTTACTTCTTGTGTTACTGTGCCTTTTACAGGATCATCTTAAACCTTAGTGATATGTCAACCATATTTGTGAGTAACTCACTGATGGGAACCAAAATAGAAAAGGTGAGATGAGGAAACTGATATTTCTTCTTCTGTGTCTGCATGTACGAAACTCATGGTACTGTTCTCTTGGTCAGGCATTTCCCAATTTGAAAGCAACTGTGGCATTCAGTTTCGTTTTCAAAGCTGAGGAGAATCAAAGACTTAGTGACTTACGATCCTTGCAGAAGAAGACAATGGTGAGTTTGCCTTTACTTTGAAAGTTCTTACATATGAGACAATTTGGACTAATTCTTGTGAGTGAAGTTAAAGTAATTCTTATAATATGTAGTCGCATATGAAATATATTTGTGTGCCTTAAGCAGACATTGGAGCACTACCTTTGTACACATACGGCATACACATATTTTAGACCACATTTGCATACTGATTTGTAGTTTGAGAGATGTTATGCCTACAATAATATTAAGACACCTAAGCTTTTAGGTTTGGAAAAAGAATCGAGATTTGAGGGGTAAGACTTGTTCCCCTACACTTTTAAAATCAAGGTAGAAGTGAGACCCAACCCTCGGCGCTTGACTTCACAACTGTGTGCGCCAACCACAACAGCTGTCATGTCTCGGAAGTTACATAGCAAAATTCAGTATAACGAGCCCCACATATTTTTGCAGGAAACAAGTTTGCTTCTCGGTAATCTTATTGATGTCCTAGAAGAAATCGAGGATGCTAAAGGGGAATTATTGGGTCTGATCTCTGCAGATTTTAGTGTGGACTCCCAGACAGGTTTCCTCTCTATCCATTCTCTTTTGTACTTTCATGCAGTGACTGCTTGTATCATAAAGCACTAACTCATGAACATATATTATTGACATATTACAACACTCCTGAAATAAGTTTCATGCCTAATAATCATAACAGAACAACGGGTACATGCACGACTATTTTCAGACAAATCCTCAGTGTGTAGTCTTTTATTGTTATTTTGCTTTATGGAAAGTAGGTAAGCAGATAGTGCACAGGCTAGGCTGTAAGCAGAACTTCTGGCAAGTGTTAACTAATGGAAAAATATGGAGATGTTGCCACGCGTTGCTTGCTGAAGGTACATCTGGAAATGAGGAGACTACTTTGCTTGACCCATACAACCGTTACGATTTATTATAGATGGCTAATTTTAACATGGTCCCTCTTACCTCCTTTTTCCACATGGAGTTAAAACTGCTCATTATAGATAGCAACGGATTCTATGTGTGTAAGTATTTATGTGATAAAACTAAAAGGGCATATGACCAAAAGATAGTGGCATGCTAACAACTCCGAGTTTACTGGGAGAGCACCACATGATGGCCTTACTAATTTAAGTATGTAAGATTCAATTCTTTACTAGCTCTGTTTACACTGTTAACCTGAAAATTGTGTAGTCACTACAAAATCTGTACCATGTCAAGCAGGGCAACTCATCTTCAGTCTGCGCTTCATCGGTTACAAGAGCGCCAAGAGGGTTGCTTTCACCATTGACATGACAGACCTGAGCCGGTTGGTCCAGCGAAACCAGAGCTTCTATATCTATCTATGCATCCCTACACTATTTGCTTACAATGGCACCTCTGCTTAATCTGGAACAGCGCGGTGTACCCTTCTGAGCCATCGGAGCTGCCGATCAAGGTGTGGCAAGCTCAGACAACACTGTCGCAGCCAAACCTGGACAAGCTGATGGCCTCCATAAGGGACGACCTTCAGCCGGGGCGTGTGATGATCCTCAGGCTATGCCGGATGGTGACCCGCCTGGTTAACACATTGCCTGTCTGACCTTTGCCTGTCAGGCCGCCAAGTGCAAGCTGTGCAGGAGATCTGATCATCTGATGGGATACCACCACCTTGTGTAAATGCCGCCCTTGGAGCTGACCCTCTTCCTGAACGATCTTGTGTTGGTATTGTGCTGCAAATGGAGTAGCCCAGTGTGCTCCTAATCCTCCTGGTTGTGCGAGCATCTTGTATGGAGTAGGAGTTTCTTTGCATGCTGAACGAATGGCACCTGACGCGCTGCCAAGTAAAGCTGCCGTGATAGATATAATATTCCCGTGAATCTCGGTCATAGAAATACAAGCTACTAGCCAGAAATTACGGTCTGAAAAGTGTGAGTTTGCACAATATTAGTGCATTTCGTGTCTACAAGTGAGGAGTAGATTGGTTATGGAAATGGTTAGAGGTGCATTTTTTTTAAGAACATGGTTAGAAGTGTCTTTCTAAAAAAAAGGTTAGAAATGCTAATTAAAAGGCTTAATGAACAACTGAGATTTAGTAAGGGCATTGGACACATCATCTGGTCTTCGTCTTCCGAGCTCTCCACATTGACCCTGTCAGTGATCGCCTGCTCGGGTTCGTTGTCGGCCGCCTTCTCCATCGTCCGGTCTTCTTCCTCCGAGCTCTCCTCTGGCGAGCTTGGAGGCAGACTCACCTCCGAGTTCTCTGTGCCAGGCCAGCCAGTTTTGAACGATGCCCGCGATCTCGTGCCTTCATGGCACTTTATGAAGACCCAAATAAGCTTACATCGTTTGCAAGTACATCAATGATAAAATCTGGCGAATGGCCCTGCCAAATCACGGACAGGTCTCCTTCCGCCTTGGATGCAAGCACATGTGCCACCTCATTACTCTCCATAGGGCAATGAACAAAAAGGATAAGTTATGAACTAAAAAGATACAATCCTCGTAAATGGCAGCAACAAGAGAACTGGAGCGCCCTCCATCATTCATGGTCTCCACTCCACAACGTCCATGCAGTCGCTGTTGACGGTTAACTTGCTGCACCCGGTTTGGCCTGCAAGAATCAAGCAGTCGCACCCGCCACATGCGCAATCCTGCAGGAGCTCGCTGCAACGAACATAAGTACCTTTGTCATATCTTGGTCACAGCTCCTGCAGCGCCAGATTCCGCAACTAAACTGAACGCGGCGTCAATATTCACTCTCACAAACCCTCTCTCCAGGCTTCTCCCAACCGCGCCGTCAGATCTTTGGTAAGAGGAGCTGTTGAACAGATCAGCAGTTCGATGGTAAGTTTCCACATTTCATTTTCTGTTTACCCTGTTTTGTCAGTCTGTTAGCAGCTGTGGTAGAAATTTTTCCAAAAGGAGCGCAGTTAATATTCTTTTGAAGAGCACTAGGTTATTGAGATTCTGTTTCAAAAACTGCACCTCTACTTGTGTCGTTTCTTCGTTAACTCTGGGGTGTTAAAACATAATTCCCCACTTCAAATATTTTGTTAATTCTGGTGTAACTCCTGTGTTAACAAAACAAAATGTGCTATATTTCGAAGTGGAATGGATAAAATGGATGGAGTAATTATTGTGGCTAGAGTTCAGCGCACACAAATGACTCGATAGCTGGACAGTTTACTACCTCTTTGATGATTTGCAGGAATTCTAAAACACATGAATACAACATGATGTCATCTCAAATACTACATGAATGTTTGGACGTTTAAGGGCTCCTTTGATTCACAGGGTTTGAGAAGTGTAGGAATAGGAAACATACAGGAACAGGATGTATTGTCAACTGAAGCAAAACAGAGGATTTTTTTTCATGAAGTCCAACCTCATGCTTCTTTTCCTGTGAAAATGAACTAAGAAGTTCCTATAGGATTGGTTCCCGAGGAATGCAATCCAGTGAATCAAACAGCACGTAAAGGAAAACTTCTAGAGGGTGTCAATCCTGTAAAATTCCTATGCAAATCCTATGAATCAAAGGAGGCCTTAATTGTGCACATGAAAACCATAAGATTCTTCACGGGGGGTTGGAGTGGATGAAAATTTCCAGGGGAGTCCTCCAATTCCTTTGACAGTACTTCAAATCAAAGAGGCACTTAGACATAGGAAACAGTAGGAAGGAGCTCCATTACCCCGGCAAGAAGCGAACTTGTTAATCCATCCTCCAACGCAGTTTTCGCAGCATACATCACAGACAAGAATTTTACATTCTTCATTGTTAATAGTACTGACAATAGCAGAGGACCAGAGGCCAAAGTAGACCGTGAGCATTGCTGAGTTATGTCTGGCAGTCAGCCGGTCACTTGGCGGCCGCGGCGGCCTTGTCGAGGGTGTTGCCGATGTCGATGACGAACCGATACCTGACGTCGGCCTTGGCAAGGCGCTCCATGGCCGTGTTCACGTACTCGGCGCCGATCACCTCGATGTCTGCCGTCACACCATGCTTCGCCGCGAGGTCCAGCATCTCCTGGGTGTCCCTCATGCCGCCGATGAAGCTCCCGGCCAGGGTCTTGTTCTCTGTCCATTCATCAGCCACACGCACAACGTGCATCAGTTCGGCACAAAATGCCTGTGGTCACATGGTTTCTTCCAATGGGGAGATCGGAGAGGATATCTAGGTGGCTTGTGAGATGGGAGGACTTACTGGCAACCAGAGCAAAGGGAGGGACCTCGATAGGCTTCTCTGGGAGGCCGACCATGACCATCTTGCCGTTGGGCTTGAGTAGCCCGAAGAGAGGGGCCATGGGGATGTTTGCAGACACCGTGTTTATGATGCCATCCATGGTGCTCATCGCAGCCTGCAAACGCAACATATCAATTAAGCACCACCGGAGAAAGACCCATCTATGGTCTTGTTTGGTGATCGGACACATCGATCGGCATACCTTCATCTCGTCGGCGTTCTTGCTGACAACGAAGCCGTCGGCGCCTAGCCTCTCGAGGGCCTCCTGCTTCTTCCCCGGCGATGAGCTGATCACCGTCACCTTCATCCCGAAGGCCTTGCCGAACTTGACGGCGACGTGACCGAGCCCGCCCAGGCCCAGCACGCCGAGGTGCATCCCGGGAGCGTTCAGCCCGTGGTACTTCATGGGGGTGTACACGGTGATGCCGGCGCACAGCAGGGGCGCGCCCTTGTCCAGCGGCATGGCGTCCGGGAACCGGACCACGAAGCGCTCGTGCACCACCACCATGCTGGAGTAGCCGCCGTAGGTGAGGGTTCCGTCGCGGTCGACCCGGTTGTAGGTGAAGATCATGCCCGGGCAGTGGTTCTCGAAGCCCTTGTCGCAGCTCTCGCAGGACTGGCACGAGTTCACCATGCACCCCACGCCCACACGGTCGCCGGCCTTGAACCTGGTCACGTTCTTGCCGGCCTCGGTGACCTCGCCGGCGATCTCGTGCCCGGGGATCACCGGGTACGTGGCGTCCTTCCAGTCGTTCTTGATGCTGTGCAGGTCAGAGTGACAGATCCCGCAGTACAGGATCTTTATGACGACATCGTCGTCTCCAGTGCTCCTGAAGGAAGAATTACGACAAACATGAACGTCTTGAAAAGAAATGCCATTACAAGCGAGTGTGTAAATCAAGATAATAATCTCAGTAGTAAATCATTGGTTACTCAATTCGGTGGTCACTCAAGCAATCATTCTAGCCTAACAGTCATGCGTGCAAACAGTCAATTTTCCGTTAGAGCAAATGTCATGATTCAAGCAACAATTATTCTGGAAAATAGAGATTTTAGAAAATATTTTGCAGAAGCAAATTCTAAGACCGCAAATCCTACAGCCATCCACCAACCACCTTTGTACAGCTCGTAGCACACTGGCGCGGCTATGATAGCGACATAAAACTGCTAGCGCCATCTACAAATTCAGTTCCAACTGCAGTTTACTGTTCCATCATGTGCAAAGTATGCCACTGCCATTGACCTGTCACGTCACCCCTTAATTTCAGGCCCCCTTTGCAAAGGCCAAATTTCACAAAAGATTTTGTCTAGGGCTCTTAGTTATTGTACATCTAAGTGACACAAGTAAGCATAGAAAGGAAAAAGAGAAGAAAAAAATCCACACAAATTTTCGCGTAAGATTAATGATATAGGACTTAGATGTGCAATATTTATGACACATCTAGATGTGCTTTACCAAAACTGCAAAAGATATCACGGAAAGCAACCCAATACCCACCATTACAAATCTAGGGAAACAAATTGGCATGCCACAGAGGCATTTTTGAGAATTTGCAACAAACAAACGAGAATACGAGATAATAGCGCGCAGTTGTGCAATCACACGGACGCCACCTTTAGAACATTGGAGGGTTTGTTCTAAGACGAAATCTCGCCGGTTAATTTCGCGAAATCCAGATCCAATGAGCCGCCAATCGTCGTCGGCTACACGACAGATTTAATAACGAGAATAAATTATTGCACGGAACCATGCATCCCATTTCCACGTAGTAGCACGTATACTGTACAAAGGGATCATGGCATTGGGGGGAAACAACCCGACGCCAAGCGGATCGAACGGCGCGCAGCGCTGCCACGGCCGCCGTGCCCGGGGGGCCACGGCGGCGCGGGCTCGTCGTCTCGCGCGAACTAGACGCGCGGCCTGCGTACCTTCGGGTAATGGCGAGCGGGGCGAGGTGGCCGGAGACGTCGCGCGCCGCCAGGCCCACCGCCTTCCTCGTGTGCTGCTGGCTCTGCTCCGCCGCCGTGGGTGCCATCCTGACGCGAGGCTCGGCCGGCAATCTCTAGAGCAACACCCCGGAAATTTCTACCGAGTTTTTCCTTTTTTTGAGGGAGGTGGTGCGATAAGAGAGAGGTCTGCTGGCAAGGACGACAAGAGAGGTGGGGCGCCTTTTATGGAAGGCCCGCAAGTCTCGACGCGCCAAGTGGGCCAACGCTGGCCGTGGTCGGCGCTGACGTCAGCGCCCATTCTTTTTTTAAATCATAAGTACAGACACAAGCGTTCATATACATGCGTATATACCCATCCCTATGAACGCATACACAACCTATCCCTTCCCTATGAGCATTTTTAAAAAACTGAGCCGACATATCATCTTGAGATTTACGAAGTCACCGTAGGCGTCTCGTCTTCGACGGGAACGTCCCTTCCCACTGAATGCGCATCGCCGGAAATTCTAAAATAAATACAGAAATAAATGCGAGTATCAGAATTTGAACCTGATGGGTTGGGGATACCACAATCTCTCTAACCATTCAATTAGAGGTTAGTTCGCTCGCCTAGTCCTTTTTGTCTGTAGAAAATCGTTGGAATTACCTAACGGACGCTCGCTGCGTCAACTTGTTTCGCGCAGGGACATCGAGCGACCAATTTGCTTGGGCCGACCCATTTAATCGCTTCAGCGATCCTGGTTTTGGGAAGCTTCTGGAGGTTTATAATCGGGGTTTTTCCGGCTTTAGGAAGCTTCTAGAAGATTCTTGAACCGCTTTTTTTTTCTTTTTCTTGTTATATTTCATTTTTGTTTTTTCCTGCTTCTTTTTCATTTCTCTGTTTATTTTTCTTTATGTTCTTCCTTATTACGTTTCTTTTTACTTTATCTTTCTTTTTTTATTTTCTTTCATTTTTATTTCCTTTTCCCAAGTTTATTTTCCTTTTTTCTATGGACAACGCTAACGCCCACACGTGTGGTGGGAGTAAAACCCGTTCACACGCCCTATAACACAAAGACTGCGCCATGTCACCGCATGTATGCATGTGGAATTTTTTTTAGATTTTTAGTTTTTAAAATGTTTTATCTCTTAAAAGAAAAATCCGATTGAAGATCCGTTTTCATCATTAAATCCCTCGCAACGAGATCTTCGAAACTATATCTCATATGAATATATTTCGATGATTTTTTTGAGGTTCAAGGATTTTTTAGGTTCCGGTCAACGCTCACTTCTGTTTTCGTGTCCGTTTTGTTTTTGCTTTGTGTCCGTTTTCGGTTGTATCTGTTTACGTATTAATTTTCGGGGTATCTGTATTCGTTTTCGCTTCTGCAAAAATATATGAAAACAAATATGTAGCACTCAATTCCGTCTGTTTCCGCTCCATTTTTATCCTTAATCGCAACCTGGAAGTTTTCCCTTTTTTCGTAAATCCGATTATTCAAAATGTTTTATCTCTCAAACCTTCAAATATCAAACCGTTTTCACCGTTGGATTCCTTGCGTCGAGATCTTCAAAACTAGATCCCATGTTGATAGGTTTTGATGAACTTTTTTTCACGAAAAAACCGGCCGAAAAAAACCAGACAAAAAAACCGAAACGGGAGCACGAGTTTTTTTCCTTTCCGAAAGAGGCACGCCCGTCCCTCTCACGAAATCACAAGCGTGCCTCGTGCGCAAGCAAAACCGTGACTCTCGCGGAGAAAAAGAGAAAACGTGTTTTTTTCGTTTTCAAGGAGGCACGGCCGTGACTCTCGCGAAAGCACACCTATGCCTCTCGCGAAAGCAAAACCGTGACTCTCGCAAAAGAAAAAAAAACACATTTTTTTCCGTTTTCGAGAGGCACGGCTGTGACTCTCGCGAAAGCACAACCGTGCCTCTCGCGGAAGCAAAACCGTGACTCTCGTGAAAGAAAAAAAATACAAAAAACACGTTTTTTTCGTTTCCGAGAGGCACGGCTGACTCTCGCGAAAGCATAACCATGCCTCTCACGGAAGCAAAACCGTGACTCTCGTGAAAGAAAAAAAGAAAAAATATTTTTTCCCCTTTTCCGAGAGGCACGACCGTGACTTTCGCGAAAGCAAAATCGTGCCTCTCGTGAAAAGGAAAAAAAGAAAACACGTTTTTTCGTGCAAAAAAAAATTTTGTTCAAAAATTTTTGGTCGAAAAGCTAAGAAAGACATGTGAAAAACCAAAACGTAAAAAAAAACCCGTTTAAATAGCCAAAAACGCGTGTGGAAAAATAAATAAATAAAATAAAATCCGGAGGGAGCGGCCAGAGCGTGACACGTGGCAAATGGTTAAGAGCGCGTCAAGTGGCGCTGATCGTTGCGAGGCTCCCGAAGGAGCGTTCGTTAACTAGTGGCTCCCATAGAACTGGCACTGTAGCGCCCCGCTTTTTTGCTCGGTTTTATTTAGAACATTTTGAAAATGTGAATATATGCTTTGAACAATTTTTGAGTACGCATTGAACATTTTGTAATGTAGGTTGACCAATTTTTGAATATGCATTGAACATTTGTGTAATATACGCTGATCAACTTTTTAATACACAGTGAACGTTTGTGTAATATACGCTGAACAAAACTCAAATATATCTTGAACCTTTTTAGTATTCATTGAACAAATTCTTAATATACGATGAATATTTTAATAATGCACGATGAACTTTTTGTAATATACCGTCAGCATTTTCTTAATGTAACGATCAATGTTGTAATACACACTGAAGTTTTTTTTGTATAAGAGCATCTCTAGCATATCCTAAAAAGCACGTCCCACAAAATCAGTTTGCGCTTTTCTGGTACCCCCGAAAACTGGTTTGCGGTACCGCATGACGAAACAAATTTAGGGCATCCGTTTCGCCCGAGCCCGCGCGGTACCACTAACCAGTTTTCTTTGTTTTAGGCAAATTCGTAATTTTAAACAACATAATCCTATCATAATAGAACAATAATATAAATAAAACTTATTAGGCCCTGTTTGATAGTAAAGTATTTTCTAGGTATTATAAGAGTACTACAGTTTTTGAGATTACCATAGTTTTAGTTACAACGAGCTGTTTGGTTGCCACTAAAAACTGCGGTTTTAATACTACGGTATTTAAAAAATTGTTGTTTTTTCTCTGCATAAAAAAAGACCTCTGGACCTTTTTTTTTAACAGAGCAGCCGTAAAGAAACGAGGGGACACATCGTTATCTTCCCCCCACTATTCGCAACAACTAGATCGAAATCACGCCTTGGTGCGAGGGTGCCGGTCCAAACGTTTTGGTCTAATGATAAGATCAGAAGCGCGCCTTGCGGGTGTTGCCTCACGGTGACCCAACGACTAAAACTTTAATATCACAAAGCATTTAGAACATGCAAAAGAAATTTAAATAACCACCCATAATAATGTGTTCAGTATATATCACAAACACTACAAAGATGCATCAAGAGCAAGGTATAGTTGTTGCCCAGGATAACTGAGTTTAATGTATGGCATATAGATTAAATATAGAGTGAAGTGCACTGTAGGTCCTTAAACTATTTCAGGGGTGTCACAATGGTCCTCGAACTATGAAAATCGTCATTTAGGTCCTCAAAGTACAGTAAGTGTGTCATCCAGGTCCAAAATCTCACTAACCCCCTCTAAATGGCCAGCTGGCCTGGTGAACAGTGCGAAAAATAAAAAATATGAACAAAAAAATCTGAAAATCTTTGGCATCAAAGATACCCCTGGTGCGTGAATGGTAAAATGTTCATTAATTCAAAAAAATGTTTGCGAATATGGAAAACATATTCGCGACTTTAAAAAAGTTCACAAACAATAAATTTGAAAATATGTTCGCGAACCACAAATATTGTTCGTGGGTATGGAAAAAAATGTTCGCGAACCACAAAAATTCCTGACTTTAAAAAATGTTAGTGAACTTTTTATTAAAGTCGCAAATATTTTTTCCGAATTCATCGTTCCGATCATTTTATTAAAGTCACGAATATTTTTTCCAAATTCATCGTTCGTGAACATTTTTTTAAAGTCATGAATATTTTTTCCAAATTCATCATTCGCAAACTTTTTTTAAACTCGTGAATATTTTTCCCAAATTCATCGTTCGCGAACATTTTTTTAAAGTCGTGAATATTTTTTCCAAATTCATCGTTCGCGAACTTTTTTTAAACTCACGAATATTTTTTTGAAGTCGCGAATATTTTTTTCCCCAAATTCATCGTTCGCGAACATTTTATTAAAGTCACAAATATTTTTCCAAATTCATCGTTCGCGAACTTTTTTTGAACTAATGACATTTTTACTGTTCACGCGCCAGGGTCTCTTCGATGACAGAGGATCTCAGTTTTTTGATATTTTTTTATATTTATTCTTTGTCGTGTACTGTTCATCACGCATAGGAATTCAGGACTGTTTGCCGCGTACTGTTACGGTTACTGTTTATGTGCCAGCTGGCCAGTTAGAGCCTGTCAGGGAGATTTTGGACCTGAATGACACACTTACTGCACTTTGAGGACCTAGATGACGATTTTCATAGTTCGAGGACCTACGTGACATCCATGGAATAGTTCAAGGACCTACAGTGCACTTCACTCTTAAATATATACCAAAAGCAAAGTGTAGTTGATGCCCAGCAAAGTGTAGTTGTTGCCCAGGATAAACACAAAACTACAGATCATAGAGGCAAAATTTGTACCAAAAGCAAGCCACAATGTTTGCCGAGGACAACTGATTTGTATCGAGTAGTACAAATATAAAGACATACATTCTATAAATATTGCCAAGTAGTTTATATCAGCAAGTGTAAGTCTAAGTGTCACAGGAGATGTATATGCTCATAAACACAATGAGATAACAGACAACTGGAAACGATGCTCCGGAAACATCAATATCTATAGTAGTATTGATAACTTTACTTCCTCTTTCCATGTTCTGAGGTGAAGCTAATGCAATCAGTAGTGGACAATACTTGACAGGCTCCATCATACTAATGATAATATGAAAGCTCTATAAATAATATTAGAATTGGCTCATGATATTAGGCACTATGCAAGCGATACAAAATCCGGATAGATGGCATACTCAGATTGAAAACAGATCAGTAACACTGCCTACAGAGTACAAGTAGAAAACATGGCACTTCCAAACCGAAAGATCCAAATAAATATTTTTGTGAGTTTATCTGCCCTAACCCTTGATTGTAAGATGATTAGAACATCTTCCATCATAGGAGAATCCTGGAAAAGGAAACAATTCGGTTATTAGCTAAAAGTTAAACTCAACAAGATGAGCATATACCAAACATCTTGACCTAAAGCACCATGAAGCAAGCATATAATTATACTCTGATTACAATCAATGATGTAATACAGGGCAATGAAAATTACTAATGCAATAGCAGAGTGGAAGTCTCATGAAAATGGGAAAAATGTGTACAAATATTTTGCATCTTTTTGACACTACCAATCCGAAGTGATTATTTCTATGGCAAAAATATTTTCACAAGCTTTAGTTAAATTAAGTGCTGGATGGATAACAATGGCTCTGAACTGCACATGAACATAAGAAATGCATACACAGATTATTTTCCTTGATAATATGATATACAAAAGCTCTTGATAAATAATGTGTATTCATATCAGTAGTATAACAAACTACCTGGATGGATTAGGCCTCGACAGAACCTCCTAGAGTATTGATCCATTCATGGCGCAGGTGCACCACCACCGACCAACTCGAACACCGTGCTGACAGCCCACCTTGTTGACGCCCACCCGCCAACACTTGGTCCTCTTGCTCGAGACACTCATAGCAAGCAACACAAACTTGATCACACAAAGCTTCGATCAAGTTTCTTCTTGCAAAACAAAAGGCCATATTCCTAACACACACAATCAACACTACAAAAGAGCATATCAGGTTGAGCATAGGATAGGGTCTGCCACACAATATTTGGATGCTCGATGTGGTGTATGACTGAAAATAACATATATAAGCCTATGATGGAGTAATAAGAACGATAAAATACCAAGTAATGTTATAAGTCATCAAGCTCTTTAAGGTATTTTCTACTTCATATTCCAAGTGGCATTAAATGAGTGTGCAAAACAGAATATAAAAATAAAAAGGCTCAAGGTACTTCTCACAGATCTCCTCTCGGTGTTATTTTGGTATATAGCTTAAGCCCTGGATCAACTAAGCTAGCATGGTAGATTTTTCTTCTTAATGAAAGCACATATGTGTAAGAGCATGCAGAAAGGGTTAAAGAGCTGGAATCCTATACAATGCAGAATCTATGTTTCGACAGAGGGAACAATTATATTTGATACAGAACATGCACTTGCAAATTGGCAGGTAATATGAAGGTGCTGTATTGGAGCTAGAAGCTGAACGTGTGGAAAAGCAGATTCAAGATGCATCAAATGGAACATACAGAACACAATAGAATGGGCATACCTCTGTTTCCCAAGGATCAATGCCAGCTCAACAACAATTTTTTGTGGCAGCTCTACTGTGAGCTGCAGCAAGTTCTCATGAACTGTAGAGATTCACAAGCAGTAACACATGTACATGGGAAGCAAACTTAAAGACGAAATTTTGCTTTAGCCATGATTATCAATAGTATCTGAGACATATATTTAATTCACCAAGTTTTCAACTAACATGTGAACACATCATGTGTATGTGTGGCCCTTAAAAAACTGCAGTTTCAAATAGCAAAAGAGATTTGAAGCTATTATTGTGGAAATGTACAAACCAAAGAGGCGTTAAATACAAATACAGAACGACAAAAACATAGCACACTATGCTTGAGACCAGAACTGCATTTGAATGGGCTCAGATTCGCCTTTGCTTGATCATGACCCTTCCCCTAGTGTCTCCATCACTAGATCAATATGTTCTTACAAGGGTGAAACTGCCCTGGTTATCACTCATCAGAAATGACCATCCAAGGACAGAGCCACTAAAATAAGCACATGATCAAAATGGCTCAAAGAAATGAGGGGGGGTCCAACTTAATACCCACAAGTGCCTCAATTGCTCGAGAGCATGCTTATATCAGCCATAATCGATCATCGTAGCCCGCGCAAGCTAAGAGCAACTCTAGCGGACTCGCCAAAACAGAAAGTCCATCCAGTACAGAACAATTCAACAACCACAAACTGGTTAATCACAAAGCTATGCATCATTCGGTGCGCCCGGGGCGCACGCTGTTCATTGCAACGGCCTCAGTTTTGATCCGACGGACGAGGTGAACCGAGGGCGGGACCCAACGACCTAGATCGCATCAGGAAAAAGATCCGACGGCCGAGAGTGCCTGAGCTCTGAGAGAGCTCAAGCATGGATCCACAACTACAAAGCATCAACCAGACAAGCACTATATCAACATAGCCACGGCCATGTTCCGTATAGTAGCCGAAGCAGAGGATGATGGAGCTGACCAAGGGAGGTTGTAGCCAAGGCAGTACTCAGTGGGCGCCGGGGTTGCGCCTAAACGCCATCCAACCGACGAGGAACCACGTCGGAGTTGCGCCTTGCACCGTCCCACCGACGAGCATGAACGCCACTGGCACCGAAGCGGCCAAGGAGACGAGTAGGCGATGTGTAGCACGTCTAGGAGCACCATCAGAGGCGGAGATGACCGGGACTTAGTCAGTTCTTTTTTAGCTGCAATCAAGGATAAGATTTGTTAGAACATTCTTGTGGTCAAAACTTATCATCATGCAAGCAATGGGCCTATCTATTAGCTGCTTGTAGTGCCGAAGGTAAAATCAAAAGGCCTTTTACTGCCACCTTACATCGAGGCGGTACAACTACAGTGGTTATAGTTTCAGGTCAAAGCATTAGTAAGTACATGACCATAAGTACGTGGCAGCTAACAAAATTTTAAATGTAAGGGAAAAACATAGATTATGTCAGTTGTGCCATTGTACCTCATTGGCCGCTGGATGGCAAGTGGTACTACCGCGAGAGACACGAAGAGGACCATCAGGGCATCGATTAGTTGGAACACGCCAAACTGTTATAGAAAGTTAAACTTTTCAAATCAGCATCCTACAAAAGTTAACTTTACAAAGCAACGAACAATATGTGCTAGTATATTCATATATTCAAAGTATTAAAAGGTGAAATAAATAAATAACAGATAAATCAAAAAAACTGGCAGAACTATTTGCCAACTAAAATATAAATATCCTAGCTATGCTTAAATATCCTGCTGGCACAATCAGTTTCTGATCAATGGTGTGTTTCAAAGAAAAAAGGCAGGGAAATGCTATAACAGAATTACGGCTCCAGAAAAAAATAATGGCCAACTAATAGAAAGCAAAGGATAACTACAAGTGATGCATCTAAAGAAAATATGACATCAAATATTGGCCAATTAATAGATCAAAGCATGGCTCAACACAATAACAAAAATCCAATCATAGACTTCCATGCCAACCTAAAACGATTAAGATGTCAAACGGTTGAAAGAAAAGCGTACAGTTTTGTAATGCAATTTTTTTGCTGACTCACGATATAATGATGTGTGAAGCTCTAATGTAAGTTCAGAACATACACAATTTAGTGCCTCAAAGCTAGAGTATATATGTGCTTGTCGCTGCCTCCATTGTCATAGAAGCCTCTCGTTATTGACACCACTCTTGAAAGACGCAGCCAGACCCCCATTGCACTACTACCAAAGTGTCTCTGTATGTTGTGCTAACCACACTTAAAGCCTTGAAGACAAAATACATATATCTCAGGCAATGTAACAATCTGTCCCAAGAGATTGTGGTTAGCCAAGATCAATTGAAGGCACATATCATATAAAAAATAATCCTACAATACTTCATGATCTCTTAGGCCATTTCCATATTATTTAAAATCAACAAATGATATAGGATTGTGACCTTAGGTAGTTCCACATATATATACCATCGACACGCAGTGATCCGACTAAAGCTCATACAGGCTATAGAGGAAGCATGACGAGCAAACCTTCAACATGTACTCATTATGTTCAAAAGTAAACAAAACTGATGTCTCATTGTGGTCATGAAGAACCTTCACATTTTCTATCAGATAACCAACAAAGATACAAATCATCGGAACCTGTCTTGAGAACATAGTCGCCGTCAACCACTACAACCATAAACATCACAAATAAATGATGTAACCAGCTCCTACAAATTCATGGCTTTTCTTCTCTGCGGAGCTTATACTAATATTCCTACATGCTAACAACACAACATAACATCATAATCAAATGTGCATTTGCTAATCTAGCGAATATCCCCATCTCAAACAGAAAACTGTAGCTATTTTCATGAATCACCTAAAAACATCACCTGGATTCAAACAACTGCAACCACGACGTATTTGTCCTATGATTATATGGCTAAGCAAGGACCAAACTTACTAATTACTTCAAGTATCTCTAGTTACTTACAAGAGAAGTGGTTCTGATAGCCGAAAGTGCCTGAGTTCTGAGGAGCCAGGTGAGGTGCTTCGTTTCTTCTTTGCCTCGCGTGGGGGCGAGGGAGGAGACGAAGAGGAGCCACTGGAGTCCACCAGAGCCGCGCTGGCGACGAAGGCAATGCCCAGCCCGAAATCCTAGCCATGGCTGAGGGTCACAAGCGAGCGCGAGAGGCCCTCACCCTCTCTCTCTCTCCTCCCTACAGGGACTCGCCCATTGCCTGCGAGTCACCGTCGCCGTCGGGACGGACGTGGGAGAGGAAGAGGAGCGGCGCGACTATGCGCTAGGAGCAGAGGAGAGAAGCGTAGGGGAGGAGGAGGCCGACCCCCTGGGCCACGCCGCCCGCGCCGCGTCCCATATGCCGTCGCCTTTGCCTCGCCTCGCCATTCCTCCTTCCCTCCCGTGGGAGCCGGGGCCGGAGCGGGGCGTTAGGGTTTGGCGGTGCCAATCGGAGGGGTGGAAGGAGGAGAGAGAGGCGCGGGTGGGGAGGAGGCCGGGTGGCGGCGGGGAAGGAGGAGAGGGAGGCACGGGTGGGGAGGAGGCTGGGCGGCGACGGGTGGGAAGGAGGCCGGGCAGTGGCGGGGAAGGAGGAGAGGGATGCGCAGGTGGGAAGGAGGAGGCGGAGCGAGCGGGAGAAGAGCCGGCCAGGGTTGTCTCCATGGGAGCAACCCTTTTATCCTCCTGTGAGTGAAATGACGAAATTGCCCTCGGCGGGGCACTGGAATCACACACGGTGGCACAAGATTTCGACACTGTTTCGATCTACAGTTTCACGGTTTGATCCGACGTCCCAGATCCCTCCATCTCATGATCACACGGACGAGAATGCATCAAGGACCAGATCCGACGGCCAGGAAGCGCTAAACTATGAGGAGGCTGGGTTCCTCCCGGTATGTATCTTACGCGATTCCCCTCGCTTCCATGCACGCGTTGCGACCGCCTTGTCGTTTCTGGAGTTCTCCCTCGGCGGCAAAATTGTAGGAGGCGTCGCATGGCTCGCCGCTGCTACCTGTGGAGGCCATGCATGTCATGTTTCCACATGGGGTGCAATGGATCGCAGCTACCTGGATGCATGGATCTCTGCGTTCTTATGCATGATACAGTCAGCCAGGTAGAGCAGCGCTGTTCTTAGGCCGGTCTATTGCTGGATGCAATGGCTAGCCAACTAACAAACAACTAGAAAATAGGCTTGTTTGTAGTGCTAACTGCTAGTCAGCTAATTTTTAGTTTTTGTACCAAACAGGTCCTCTGTATCACGAATACTTCAAAATACTCTGTTATTTCAAAACTATGGTATTGCGGAGGCATGTGCCCTGATGCATGCAATTAAGCTGGCTGAAGTGAATGGTATGGGACGTGTTGTTTTCGAGACAGACTGCATTGGGATCCAGCAAGCTGCAACGACGACTTCTCTTGACTGGTCCACCCTGGGCGCCCTGTTCCGTGAGATCAAATACCTCCTCCATCTTGGTTTTATTGAGTGGAATGTTTCCTTCTGTCCTCGCGTATGTAATGTTCCTGCCCATGAACTTGCGGCTATTGGTAGGCGGAACGTCAATGCTGGCTACCAAGTGTGGTTGGTAAACCTTCCTAGAGTTGTATCTGATGCGGTGACCGCTGATTTGGCTGGTCCACGATGATTTTTGGAATGCAAGGTGTTCCAATTAAAAAAAACTAAATTACTGTAGTTTTCAATACTTTGGTTTTTCTAATACTTTGCTATCAAATAGGGCCTTAATGTTTTAACACCATACATTACAATAATCATCTCAATTACAGCAAATGTTTGAATCCGATTAATTAGAACAATACGGATGGTTCATGTATTCGTATCGTTTCCATTAAGGATAAAAAGATGGGATTTATTCATATTAATTGAGTTTGGTTTGTCTACATCATGTTAACTTGCTTAAGTTGTTACTTCATTTTTTATGAACTTAATACTCTAGATGCATGCTGGGTAGAGGTCGATGTGTGGAGTAATAGTAGTAGATGCAGGCAGGAGTCAGTCTTCTAATGACGTTATGCCTATGTAATGATCATTGTCTGGCCGACGTGAGGTTTACTGCTGGTAGGGCCACACATTGTTGCAGGGCGACAACCGATATCAGCTGTCACAAACGCGTTGTCATGGCCGCCGCCACGGCCTCCGGTCGCTGGATGGATCCCCGTCCTTGTTCTCGGGCTGGGTGGTTGGCGGTGCATAGGACGCTCTCGGTACCTGCCAGCCTTTCTGTTGGGGAACGTAGTAATTTCAAAAAATTTCCTACGCACACGCAAGATCATGGTGATGCATAGCAACAAGAGGGGAGAGTATGATCTACGTACCCTTGTATATCAACAACGGAAGCGTTTGGTTGATGTAGTCGTACGTCTCCACGGCCCGACCGATCAAGCACCGAAACTACGACACCTCCGAGTTCTAGCACACGTTCAGCTCGATGACGATCCCCGGACTCCGATCCAGCAAAGTGTCGGGGAAGAGTTCCGTCAGCACGACGGCGTGGTGACGATCTTGATGTACTACCGTCGCAGGGCTTCGCCTAAGCACCCTACAATATTATCGAGGACTATGGTGGAAGGGGGCACCGCACACGGCTAAGAATATGATCACATGGATCAACTTGTGTCTCTATGGGGTGCCCCTGCCTCCGTATATAAAGGTTCAAGAGGGGGAGGCCGGCCGGCCATCATAGGGCGCGCCAGGAGGAGTCCTACTCCCTCCGGGAGTAGGACTCCCCCCTTTTCCTAGTTGGAATAGGATTCGTGAGGTGGGAAAAGAGAGAGAGAGAAGGAGGGGGGCGCCGGCCCCCTCTCTCCTTATCCTATTTGGACTAGGGGTGGAGGGGCGCGCGGCCCAGCCCTGGCTGCCTCTACTCTTCTTCCACTAAGGCCCACTAAGGCCCATATACCTCCCGGGGGGTTCCGGTAACCTCCCGGTACTCCGGTAAAATCCCGATTTCACCCGGAACACTTCCGATATCCAAATATAGGCTTCCAATATATCAATCTTTATGTCTCGACCATTTCGAGACTCCTCGTCATGTCCGTGATCACATCCGGGACTCCGAACAAACTTCGGTACATCAAAATGCATAAACTCATAATATAACTATCATCGTAACCTTAAGCGTGCGGACCCTACGGGTTCGATAACAATGTAGACATGACCGAGACACGTCTCCAGTCAATAACCAATAGCGGAACCTGGATGTTCATATTGGCTCCTACATATTCTACGAAGATCTTTTATCGGTCAGACCGCATAACAACATACGTTGTTCCCTTTGTCATCGGTATGTTACTTGCCCAAGATTCGATCGTCGGTATCCTATACCTAGTTCAATCTCGTTACCGGCAAGTCTCTTTACTTGTTCCGTAATCCATCATCCCGCAACTAACTCATTAGTCACAATGCTTGCAAGGCTTATGTGATGTGCATTACCAAGAGGGCCCAGAGATACCTCTCCGACAATCGGAGTGACAAATCCTAATCTCGAAATACGCCAACCCAACATGTACCTTTGGAGACACCTGTAGAGCTCCTTTATAATCACCCAGTTACGTTGTGACGTTTGGTAGCACACAAAGTGTTCCTCCGGCAAACGGGAGTTGCATAATCTCATAGTCATAGGAACATGTATAAGTCATGAAGAAAGCAATAGCAACATACTAAACGATCGGGTGCTAAGCTAATGGAATGGGTCATGTCAATCAGATCATTCAACTAATGATGTGATCCTATTAATCAAATGACAACTCTTTGTCCATGGTTAGGAAACATAACCATCTTTGATTAACAAGCTAGTCTAGTAGAGGCATACTAGTGACACTCTGTTTGTCTATGTATTCACACATGTATTATGTTTCCGGTTAATACAATTCTAGCATGAATAATAAACTTTTATCATGATATATATATAAGGAAATAAATAATAACTTTATTATTGCCTCTAGGGCATATTTCCTTCAGTCTCCCACTTGCACTAGAGTCAATAATCTAGATTACACAGTAATGATTCTAACACCCATGGAGCCTTGGTGCTGATCATGTTTTGCTCGTGGAAGAGGCTTAGTCAACGGGTCTGCTACATTCAGATCCGTATGTATCTTGCACATCTCTATGTCTCCCACCTGGACTAGATCCCGGATGGAATTGAAGCGTCTCTTGATGTGCTTGGTTCTCTTATGAAATCTGGATTCCTTTGCCAAGGCAATTGCACCAGTATTGTCACAAAAGATTTTCATTGGTCCCGATGCACTAGGTATGACACCTAGATCGGATATGAACTCCTTCATCCAGACTCCTTCATTCGCTGCTTCCGAAGCAGCTATGTATTCCGCTTCACACGTAGATCCCGCCACGACACTCTGTTTAGAACTGCACCAACTGACAGCTCCACCATTTAATGTAAACACGTATCCGGTTTGCGATTTAGAATCGTCCGGATCAGTGTCAAAGCTTGCATCAACGTAACCATTTACGATGAGCCCCTTGTCACCAACACAGACCCAAAAGGGGGCCCAGCACGACCCATCTTCACAAACACAGACCCAAGACCCTCGCGAGGGGCCAAGCCTCGCGGGGCGGACGACGTGGAGCTTCCTCAGGCACGGCCTCATCAGGCTAGCTCGCGAGGAGGCGAAGAGATCAAGGTGGGGTACCTCACAAGGTGCCCGTGACGCAAGCCATGACGACCAAAGGCGCCAGGCGGGTGCCAGCCCGCGCAGCGTCCTCCTTTCCTCTTTGGTGCAAAGGGAGCAAGCGCAGCCGCGGAGTACCGAGGCATCAGGCAAAGGTTGCCATTTCGGTGCAACAAGACCAAGACCAGGAGGACTGCAAGACGGAGGTCATCATGGAGCCCAAGATGGCGTCACCACCAGAGCTTTGTGCAGGCGAAGACTACTTTTGTCAGGATAGCTGGCACTAGCTGTCCCCCCCTCAAATTAGCCCGCCATTGTTGGCTCCCTTCCCGCTCGATATTTGGGAAGAGGATCAGGGCCTCTATAAATAGGACCAGCCACCCACAGAACAAAGAAAGGAGGGGGAAAGGAAGGAGAGAGAGAGAGAGGGGTGACTGAACTCCTTCCGGCAGTTCATCGCCCCAGCCAAGAGCAGACCCTCGCGAGGCTGTTCTTCCTTGTATTGTTCATCATCATCAGCCCAAGAGGCAATCCACACACCACACACTGGAGTAGGGTATTACACCACAACGGTGGCCAGAACCAGTATAAACCCTGCATCATTCGTGTTGCTCTTTCCATAGCTTAGATCTTAGCGAGGCGGAGGAGTGCAAGTAAGGTAGGAGGCGAAATCTCCGCGCGCACCCCAATGTTCGAACCTCAAGGGTTTGCCGGAATCCGAAATCCGACATTTGGCGCGCCAGGTAGGGGTGCGCCGGAATCCACCTTCTACCACTTTGTGCCCCGTCGCGTCGTCATCACCATGTCCGGCGACCAGGCGGGCAACCCAGATCCATGGGCAGCGTGGCCCGCCCGCGCAGAGCTGCTCGCCTTGGGCGACCCCGTGCCCCAGGCAGCTCGCGGTCCGCAGGGCGCTGCGGGCCGCGGGCGACGTGGACAGGCTTCAATAGCTCTCACACTGCGGCAGGCGCGGTCGACAGCAAGGGCCTCCAATCACGCCGCGACCACGGCACCGTACACCCGCCGGGAGCAGGCGAACTCGAGGGCCGCGCTCACGGTGGCCCGAGAGCTGCTGTAGTGCAGGCTGCTGGAGGGCGGCTGCGACGTGCTGCTGGAGCGGGTGGCAAAGCTCCTGGGCTTCGCCGCCTCGAGGGCTCACCCCTTCTGCACCCAGCTCCCATCTCAGGCCCAGGGCGGCCCGCGCGGGGGCTCCGCGCGCGCCCGCGGGCTCCAAGACTACTCCAACGCCAGCGAAGCTATCAGCACTGGACCGGCGGCCGCGCTGTCCCCGCTCCCGGTCCGTGAAGAAGAAGGAGTCGACGTGACCCGCGGCCCCAGTGGACAGCCGCGCTGCCGCCCCACGGTGGGCACGTCAGGCAGGACCGTGTGGCACGCGGAGCACTACGGCGTGGCCTTCGGGATGACAGCGCCAGAGGAATACATGCCCCTCATGATGGACCAAGGACACCCTCACGAGAGCGAACAAGGCTCGCTCCTTAGCCCAAGCTGGGGGGACGAGGCACTAGAAGCTGAGCCTTTCCAGGAGCCCCGGGACGGTCCCACGGGCCACGCTGGAGGCAATGATTATCGGGTACCGCTAATTCTTCAGGAGCAGGCATACGCTAACCATGGATCACAGGAGGTGCAGGTCACCACACCGAGCAGCTGCCCCGCTCCCACAGTCTCCTACCCCTCAGGAGGAGGGCACAGGGGGCTGCAGGAGAGGGGACGAGATCCGACATCACCACCGCGGCGTTCGGAGCAAGGTGTTCTCAGGAGGTAGGCCCTCTGCTGGGGAGGTGCCTTCGGGCCTGCCCCTGGCGGAGGACCCGTGGTCGTCGGGGGAACCGCTGTCGATCGCTCTACCCCATCGGCGGCGTCCTGGTTTCCGGTCATCGTTGATGGCACTAGAGTGTGGCGCAAGGTGGGGCCCTCATCTGGCAATATGAAGCAAGGCCAGTACCTGTGAAGAAGGCCCAGTGCCTGTGAAGCTCGCCGCCCCGTGACACTCATGCAATAATGAGTGGGGCTGTACACGCCCCGGAGTCTCAGGGGTGCCGGCCTCAGGCCCCGGGGCTCCCTCCCACGCCCAGTGGCAGCACTTAGCTCCGCGCTGATGAGAAGACGTCCAAGACTAGATTAGATGCCGGACGCAGCCTTTTGTCTACTTTCGTTGCTTTTCCCTTTGGTTGTCGCTTTCCCCCGCTGGATTCAAGTTGGATTCGAATTTGAGATTTGCGTGTGTTCGGGGAAGGGGTGCTTAGTCTTGTTCGAGCAATTTCTCGCGTTTTGGTTACCACTTCGCCTCAGCTGCCTCCCCTCGTGAACCCCTCGCGAGCCGGGTCAGGCCTAGCTTGCGCGCAGCCCAGACTGCCGCCGCCGCGCCCTCTCAGGAGGGTGTTTTGCTGCAGGTCCTACGGATCCAATCAGGGAACACTCGGGACACCACAACCTCCCACAGGATACCTCAAGGCTAGCACGAGACCAAGGGCAAGGAAGTAGGAACGATGCACAATCAGTCGGATAAATCCCCCAATGCGTCCTCAAGAGCACCACCCGAGCCGCTGCTGGCGCCGCTGAACTCGCCATCGCTGTCCGCGTCGCCGTCAGCGGCGTCAGGGCCGTGCGCCGCACCACCCTCGTCGGCAGCCTCGACCACGCTGTCATTGTCTGAAGCGAAGGCCCTGATAAGAGCATCCACATTGTCTTCCACCCAGTGCGCCAGGTCGCCTCGGACGGCCTGGGGGACTGGGGCGATGGCAGCGTCGAAATTGAAGTGGGGATCCATGTTCTGGAGATGGCTGAAGACGCGAGAAAAGGCACGCCCAAGCAGGGCGCGGCTCCTCTCCTCCACCAATCTGTCAGCCCTGACCGACCGCGCCTCCAGCTGCGTCACGACGTCAGTGAAGAATTGAAGATTGCCGGCGTAGTTGACTGCATGCGGCTCACCAATAGCCGCCTCGCAGATGTTGCCCAAGGCTGTGTTGGCTCTCTCCCGGAGCATGGTGAGCATGGGGCCGTGCTCATGCTCCAGGATCCGCCGCTGACGTATCTCATCCGCATTCTGGCGCGCGACGGCCTCAGCCTCCTCCACCCGCTGGCAAAGAAGGAGCACCTCGGCCTGGGAGGTGGTTAACTCACCTTGCGCCACCTCAAGGGCGGCCCGGAAAGCATCGGCCCGCCGTGTCGCCCCCTCCAGCTTGGCTCTCAAGGCAGCAGTCCTGCCTTCAGCCTCGGCCCGGATCAACCCCAGCTTCTCCTCGAACTCGTGCTCGAGGTTCAAATGCGCCATCGCCACTCGACATCCGACCTCCTCCAGGACACGGGCTTCCTGTTCAGCGACATCATCCTCCACCTGCGTCACCAAGCGCGCCCTCGTCTCCAGATGCTCGTACTCGCGGGTACGTTCGGCGGCTTCCAGCGTCAGCGCCTCCTCACGCTTCTGGAGCTCTGCTGAGTCGCCAGAGGCCACCTTCATCGACGCGAGGGCTACCTCGCCCAGCTCCACCTGCTCCTCCAGTGAGTGGCACCAGGCCAGGAGCTCCCGAGCCCGCTCCTCTGCCGCCGTTCGCCGCCGGTTAGCTTCCCGGGCCTCCTCAGCGGCCCAAGATCGAGCCTCCCGAGATGCCACCAACGACGCCTTGGCCTCTGCATCATTAAGATCGCGCTGACGGCACGCAAAGGCGATGGCGCCCTCCAGCTCGCGCCTCTCTGCAGCCAGGCACAGGCCCTCGGCCTCAAGGCGCGTGTCTTCATCAGCAAGCTCCTCACCAAGCAGGCTTACCGCGTCAGTCGCCCTTCGAAGGAATCCTTGGCGGAGAGCACGACGCTCCCAAGCGCGCTCGAGCACGTCTTCCACGCCATCATCTGCCCCAAGCAAGCGCCGAGGACCACGAATCAGCCCCCCCTCCGGGCTAGGGGCTGGGGGCTGGCACCCTCGCGACGGTCACGCCGCGCCAGAAGCCCGGCCTGGGGCCACCCGTCCCCAGGTGAAGAGCGCAGGGAGCGCCTCAGCCAATCGTAGTCCACGACCAGGCGGGAAGCCCACGGCAGGCTGGCTATGCCACGAGAAGGTCTGCGGAAGAGGATCGCGAGGTGCGCAGGGCCACGATGCGCCTCGGGACGGTCCGCCCCTTCGATCGCCCTCACCACAAGGGCTCTGCTGCTCGGGGCACTTGAGGGCGATGGAGGGGGTGAAGCCAAGGGGGACGACACCTCAGCCATCTCCGCAAGCTCGGCTGGAAGGGGCCTGCGGAGCAAGGGTCAGTAAAAGCAACAGAAGGATCCGGAGCTGGGAAAGGAGAAGGCTTACTCATCAGTGGCGAAGTACTTCCTACGCTTTAGCAGGCGACAAGGGTAATCGTCGCACAGGGCATCCCTTCTCTTCCGGAGGGCCTCAAAGTCCACGCGGAAGCGGCCCAAGAGTTGGGCGCAGGGATCAACCTGTGACGAAGACGGGGCATCAAGGCGATCTGCGTTAGGGGCGCCTGCCTGATGCGCGCTGCCAATCGCCTCGCCAAGGGAAGCAGTCGGAGCCTCAGGGGCCTCAGTCGCAAGCGCTGAGGGTAGCTGCTCTTCACCCTCAGCCTCAGCGACACGGGCCATGAGAGCCGCTCCCTCATGAGCATCGCCCGGCGCCGTCACCCCGCCGGGAGCCCCCTCGGCCTCTAGCGCCTCATGCCTCCCTGCTCCGCCGCTCGAGGAAGAGACGCCTTGGCCGACTGGAAGGGCGGTCACCACCACTGGGTTCTCGCGAGGCCCCTGGAGGCCGGCGGGGCGTGGCCCCCACTCATCAAAGATAGGCATCTGCTTCACAAAATCGCCCCTGCTCTGGCAGAGGTACAGCAAGGCCCCTCCCTGCTAGATGCTGCCAGGGTTGGGGTCCCCAGTCAGGGTAAAGAGCACTGTCCATAGCACCTCAGGAGTCAAGTCCTCTTCCTGGAGCCTCATACGATCATCGCGCCCGCTGAAGGCCCACATCCGGCAGGAGTGGCGTTGGAGAGGAGCAATGCGGCGTAGCAGGAACTCCTTCACCACCTTGGGCGATGTCACGCCGAGTGACCTCAAGAACGTGAAGCGGTGCCAGACGAAGATGAGCCGGGGGCTCTCAAGCGTCTCCTGGCCCCAACCCGAATTGGGGACAGCAGGCGAAGTTGGCTTCGATAGCAGGGGGCTGGGCACCCCTGCGTCCACATACAGCCACCGCTCGCGAAACCCAGCCGCGGGCGGGAGGAGCTTGAAGTCTATCCTCGAGGTCACAGTCTCAGACGCGGCAATGAAGCTCACACACGCCTAGCATTGGGTAAGGTCGACAAGGCGCAGCGAGAAGAAGTGGCGCAGCAAGGCAACCGAAGGAAGGATGCCCATCATAGCCTCGCAAACAAAGGCGAAGACCGAAAGGAGGGTGATGGATTCAGGACCCAGATGCATCATGTGGATCTGATAGTGGGAAAGCACGTCATTGAAGAAATCAGAAAAGGGAGGAACCAGACCCGCCCACAGGGCATCGGCCAAATACGGGACCTCGGTGACTATCCTGTCGATGGAGGAGTGGGATGTGGGACATGCAATCGTCCTCCCGCATTCGTTGAAGATAGTGGCCAGGGCCGAGCTGACCTTGCCTAAGCCCTCGGCGGGGGCCACCAACGGCGCCGGACCAGGCGGAGACACGGGTTTCTTCCCTCTTCCCTTCTTCGTCGGAGCCATGGCGATGGAAAGGGGGGGGGGAGTTCGAGATTGGGTCGAAAACAGAAGCTGGAGTTCAAGCGGAGGAAGGACAAAGGGCGCTCGAGCGACAGAAAGGGGAGCGGCTGTGTACAACTACGAGTCCGCCTAGCATGGCGCAAAATCAGGGGGGGCGTGGGGGAGCAGTACCACCCACGTCCTATCAACCGCCATGTGGCGCCCAAGGCCGCAGGTTGTTAGGGCCCGCGGCGCTTCGCCCTCGCCCTTCCGCCTCCCTGCACGGCCAAGTCTGGGCGCGCCTTGGGCCCGGGGGCTACTGTCGGCATTCTGGGAATGGGGGTCCCCAGACTTGCCTGCCTGCGACCTGCGGCATGGCTCAAAAGGGGGCCCAGCACGACCCATCTTCACCAACACAGACCCAATACCCTCGCGAGGGGCCAAGCCTCGCGGGGCGGACAACGCGGAGCTTCCTCAGGCACGGCCTCATCAGGCTGGCTCGCGAGGAGGCGGAGAGATCAAGGCGGGGTACCTCACGAGGTGCCCGTGACGCAAGCCATGACGACCAAAGGCGTCAGGCGGGTGCCAGCCCGCGCAGCGTCCTCCTTTCCTCTTTGGTGCAAAGGGAGCAAGCGCAGCCGCGGAGTACCGAGGCATCAGGCAAAGGTTGCCATTTCAGTGCAACAAGACCAAGACCAGGAGGACTACAAGACGGAGGTCATCGTGGAGCCCAAGACGGCGCCTCCACTCCATAGTCTGCACGAGATCACCATGAGGTCTTTTGCGAGGTCCCGAGAAGGTGAGGTCAGATGGTAGGTTGGTGTCAACCCGGCCCGCCTCATCCGCGACGAACATGAGGGAGATAAAAGTTAAGCTCTCTCCCGGTGGTAGGCCACAGGAAGCAGAGGAATATCCGATCCATGATCGGTCTCCACCCGGTGCCGACCGTGCTTGGCGAGCCAATTGACGAAGCATATTTCCATCAGGTCCCACGGTAGAGGTCCAAGCGCAGCTGGAAGTCATGGATCGAAGGTCACACAAGGGGTTTATTTAGGTTCGGGCCTCCGGATATCAGTACCCTATGTCATGCTGGTTTCGGTTATTTATAGGATATCTCATGCGAGGGGTTACAATGGTGTACGATGTTGCTACCAAGAGTTCTCCTATCTGAGGATATATGGAACAAGGGGAACCCTAGACCTCCCTTTATATAGACATGAGAGGCCTAGGGTTTACATGCTAGATGCGGTCTGGGGGTGCCGCTGTCCTATGGTCTTGGGCGTCAAGAAGGTCGTCTGGCCTCTTAGGGTTAGCGCCATGTCATGCGCCCATTGGGCCCCCTTGTAGTTGATGAGGCAGGGTTCCTTGGTGTTAGCCACCCCTGGTACATGATCCTGTCATATCCCAATTACTGTCACCTTGGGGTCTACAGTTCAAAACAATAACATGTGCATATATATATATATATATATATATATATATATATATATATATATATATATATATATCTTGCAGATAGGATCAAGAACTCAAATATATTCATGAAAACATAATAGGTCTAGATCTGAAATCAAGGCACTCAGGCCCTAGTGACAAGCATTAAGCATATTAACATCAATCTCAGTACATAGTTGATACTAGGGATCAAGCACTAACAAATTGACTCGATTACATGACGTATCTCATCCATCTCCATCTACCTCCAGTATGCCTATGATGAAATTACTCACTCCCTGTGTGAGCATCATGAGCTTGTTAATGAAGAAGGGTTGATGATGACAGCACTGACGAATTGCCCTCTCCGGAGCCCCGAACGGACTCCAGATTAGGCCCCCATTGAAGAACAGGAGGTGGCAGCGGCACCGTATCGTAAGATGCAATGAAACTTTCTCTCTATTTTTTCTCAGGAAGACGGTACTTATGGAGTTGGAATTAGGTCAGACAGAGGTCGGCGGGCCCCACAAGGCAATTCGGCGCACCCCCTGCCTTGTGGGCAGGTGGTGGCCCCCCTGCAGCAGATATTTGACAAGCATTTTTTGTATATTGAATAAAAAATCTCCGCCAACTTTCAGCCAATTCTGAGAAATTTTATTTCCGCACAAAAAACAACACCAAAGTACTTCTGCTAAGAATGTTAATTCGGGTTAGTTCCATTTGCAAATTAGAGTGTTAATTCAGGTTAGTTCCATTTGCAAATTAGAGTTCAAAACAAGAGCAAAGTGTTTGGAAAAGTAGATACGTTGGAGACGTATCAATCATCTCTACTTTGTACCCCGTCCACATCAATATAAGCAAAGCAAGACGTTGTGTTTTACCTCTTTGAGAGGGCCCAAACCTGGGTGAATACATGTGTCCCCGTGTCTTTGTTACCATCGTGGCAAGGCTACCAGATCGCGACCCCCTACCCGAGACCTGCCGGATTTAACTTCGACAATGTTGCCCTTCTGCTAATTCCATCTCTTTATCCCTTTTGTAGGTGAGGTTTTCTGCGTCTGTTTCATGGTTTGGGGTCTCTCTATTCATCACATCTGAGATCTGATCCCACGGGGTTGAATTAGCGGACTAGGGGGAGGTGGCAATGTATGATACGACCATTGGTACGAGAGGGTGAAGTTACCATGCACTGTCTTTTCTTCTAAATAACCAGAAGTGGCTTGGTTTCTCCCCACTTGATCATCTCCATATGGAAAGGCTTTTATGATGTGCAATTATCGTATTTTACACTAAAATAGATGTTCTCCCACCAATGCTCAAATCTCCTACTTCTTTGGAATCTTGGTGAAATGTGACAAAAAGGGCATGTGAACGCGGCAAAACACAAAAAATCCTATGACTAAGATGCAAAAAGAAATAAGGTAGAAACTAATGCAAAATGTACTCATCATTTTCTTAGCAGGTTTTGAGTAGGACGGTGTGAAGGTTATGCAATCTTTACTTTCCATCTCATGCAATAGAGGAAAGTTGTTCATTGTGTAAACATATTTTGACAAGTTGTTTCCTTCCTTTTTTGATCTCTACTTTGGAGGCCCGCCATGTGGTCTTGGAAGGAAGCAGATGTTCGTTTCTGTTGGTGCAAATGCTTGGCCTATTTTTGGAGAGACCTGCCTAGTAAATGGATTCTCTCTGGATGTCTCTGGATGATGTTGAAACATAAACACAACCGTTATCCTTGGCTTATATCCAGTTCCTTCAACCTCAAGTTCTCCTATTGTGAGATCAATCAGAGGTTCGGTGTTTGTCTTTGATGTACCCTTAGTTGATGACGAAGATGCACACTGGTCACGTGTGCTATCGAGAGGGTAGCATGGCATCCCCACCGAACGAGTTCACCACGTGCCACATTTCTTCAAGAGATTTGCCTCGTCTTTATCAATGGCGGTGTTTCTTTGTATATTTGTTTAGTGTGCTGCCAAGTGGATAGCGTTGCATCCCGAGGGAAATCAGTTCATCACGTGGCGCATCTCTTCGAGATTTTTTTCTTATCTTCATCAAGGGCGATGGTCTTTTGTATTTTCTCTATGTAAGCCTTGTGCAATTTCTGTGGGCGTTGGACTAACGAAAGCATGTTTGCTAAAATAAAGCTATACTTTATAATACAATCACTACCAAGCGACCAGTAATTCACAACAATACACTAATATTTACTAGTTGAAACATACGAAGGGTATATAGAAAGAGAACATGAAGTGTTCATAAGTTTTTTACAATAGTGTTCGTCAGTTTCAATCAACTGTTTTGCTTCTTCTTCTACAAAAATATGATACATAATTTGTGTATTCTCGAAAAAAACATTATGTTAGGGTTTTCTCAATGACTCCAAGATTACTAGCCAACAACTAATCTAGAGTTTGATTAGTTCATCAGATATAAAAAAACTTTGTTAGTTAGTCAACTCCAGAGACAGATAGTGCCAGTGTGCTATTGAGCAGCGTGCACTAGACTACAAAGCTTTTGGGCCCGAGGGCTGAGGGCACTCGCTTCTCACACTTGTTTGCCCAACTAGCAGATCCGCTCTCCGGTCAAAACACACCTCTCCACCATGGGCGACGACGCCGCCTCCCACCCCGCCCGGCGCTACAACGGCGAGGACCGCTTCAGCGCCCTCCCCAACGACCTCCTTGGTGACATCATCAACCGCCTTCCCTTTACGGATGCTGCGCGCACTGCCGCCTTCGCCTCCCAGTGGCGCCAGATCTGGCGCTCCACCCCGCTCGTCCTGCGCGATGCCGACGCCCACCTCTCTGAGGCCACGCGCGTCGCCACCGTCGCACGGGCCCTCGCCGACCACTCGGGGCCCTTCCACAATGTGAGCCTCTTCAGCTGCACGGCCTCCTCCCTGGATCTCGAGCTCCCAGAGTGGCCGCGCCTCCTCGCCACCAAGAGCATCGAGAACCTCTCCTTCCTGAACAAGCAAACCCAGCCCCAGACCACCTTGTCGCCCCTCCCTGCTGACATCCTCTGCTGCGGCTCGCTCCAGTCCCTCTCCCTGGCCCTCTGGAAGATCCCCGATGACCTCCCGCTCGCCGCCAACGCCTTCCCCAATCTCCGGAAGCTCGGCTTGGTACGGAACGACACAAGCAACCAGTACATCCACCGCTTGCTTGCTGCCTACCTTGATCTGGAGTACCTTGGGCTCGTGCTCGATGGTAAGCCCGAGCGTGTCCATGTCTGCAGCCAAAGCCTCCGGTGCTTGCTCCTTGGGCTGTCCAAGGTGGAGGAGTTCACCGTGGTGGATGCCCCGCTCTTGGAGCGCATCATCTTCTTCAAGCCGCCTTATGGTGGAACCGATTGCGTGAGGTTCTGGATTGCCTCGGCACCCAAGCTGCGGGTCATTGGCTACCTGGACCCAAGAATTCACAAGCTGCAAATCGGTGACAACATCATCAAAGTACGTTTGCCTTTCCTTCTCTCTCTGGTTCAATGGAACTATTCTTTTTTTATGAAAAGGGGTCTCGCCCTCGCTCCATTCATAAGAAAGAAACCATACAACTTGAGTACCATTTATTACAAACTCTCTAAGATCATAGGGAGGCCTAAGCACCTCACTCCAAAAATATTGATAGACTTTTGCCTACCCCGTCAAACCAACGGGAGGGAAACTAGAACTAGGAGGACACATTGTAGTAATCTTGGTAAAGGAAAATCAAATAGAATAACAAAACATTCTACTTTCAAACTCTTACATGGGTATAAAACCTAGGTCAGGGACGCATGCCAGTGAAGAAGCTCAGCAGAGCCGTGAGAACACCACATGGATAGTTTCCCATCGCTCCCTTCCATGACATTGTCTCACTTGCTTCTCTGCAAAGTTCTAGTCTGGCTCCAGAGAAAGGGAGCTTTTAGCCTCCCCTAGAGATGATTATGGAAATCCATTAAGTCTCTTCCTTCCAGCTCCGGAAACGGTTTTGTCTAGTCTCTCAAATATCGGGAGACCATGCCTAGCACCTATTTCAGAGGAATCAATGAAACTTTGTTAAATATTATAGAGTTTCTAAAGTTCCACAACCCCCATAGGAGATTGCAGATGTAACTATAGAGGTTTAGAAGAGTACATCCCTTTAGATTCATATTGCCAAATCAACGAATCTTCCTCATCTCTAAAAGGTGTAAGCCTAACAATATTAACTAGTTTGAACCATTGCACCATTAGCTCATTTGAAAAAGTTCCCCTACAGGTACATCTTAGATTACCACCATCCCACAAATCAACAATAGTCTTATTTTTCTCTTGAACTAAAGAATACATATCCCAATATGTTGTAGCTAAAGGAGCATTTCCATGCTAAATATCTTCCCAATTTAATTTGTCTGCCACTCCCAACATACCATTTATACCCAATTTTAACAGCCCAAAGCCCACATAAAGCTTTTCCAGAACTCAGAAGTGTGGCTGTCCTGATAGCAAAGGACGCTGGGATTCCTGGTATTATACTTATTGTCAACTATCTTCTTCCATAAGGAACCTTCACCAGGTATGTATCTCTTAACCTAGGATCCTATTAAACAAATGTTCATATCTTGGAGGTTTAATACCCCATCCCCCATATCCCCTCTTCATACAAATGGAAGGCCAATTGGCTAGATGAATTTTGTTGGCCCCTTCACTATCACTACACAAACAATTTGCCATGTGTGAATTGATCAGGTTCAAGGCCCACTGAGGGATTTAAAGAAAGATAGTAAATACAAGGGGATGCTAGCTAGGCAGGACCTAGTCAGGGTATTTTTTTTCTCAAATAAGAAAGACGTTTGACTCTCCAACCAGCTATTTTGGCTAAAAATTTATCAATCAAAGCTAGCAGATCTTCTCTGCTAAGCTTGTCAAAATGCAAAGGAATTCCTAAATACTTAATAGGGAAATCCCTAATTATGCATTGGAAAATGTCCACAAAGGGAGTGAGATCATTAACTGTCAAGTTAATAGGGATAAGAGCACTCTTATGCTAGTTAATTGGGATCCCCGAAATTTGTTCAAAACAAGTTAGAATCCATTTCAGATTCAGAGCAACAATGGCATCATTTTATAAGAACAAAAGGGTATCATCAGCATACTATACTCTTATAATAACACTCTTTAAATGGAACTGTTATGTGACAAGTTACAGAGTAATATGCATGTTCTTCTGGTGCACTGTGCTGCAGCCTAACACAATGGCGAGTCCAGGAACCGTGGTTCCTAGCGTTGAGATATTGGCCGTGAAGGTGAACTTTGGTGTCTTCTGGGAGGTGAAGATGTTGGCCAGCTTTCTAAGATGCTTCCCCAACGTTGGGACGCTGCACATCGAGGTCCTCATGAATTGATCATCAAGTAATATTACAACAATCATTTATTAGTAGTGTGTTTTGTATCTAACTGAATGATGCACTCATTGGTATGAACAGCAGTCTGTACCGCATGATCCATCAGTGGCCGCTCATGAACCCACCGGAGAGCACCATGCTAGGTTCTGGCAGGTGGCCAGTCCAGTCGAAAGCTTGAGATTACACGTCAGGAGCTTGTTCATCCACAAATTTCAAGGGAATCAAAACGAGTTTGCATTCCTCAAGTACGTGGCCTTGAACGCGCGGGAGCTGCGAGCATTGCTGGTCGTGTCACCTGACAAAAAAATTGCTTTGGCACTGGCAGAAGAGGTGAATGAGATGGCAAAGAAATTGGATTGTCCGCCATTTCAACCATGGACTGCTAGAGGGTTGTTGGAGTCACCTAGAGTGTGCAATGTTTTGATCTCTCCTAAAGTACCCTTTCTCGGTGTCCATGACCCTTTTCGCTGGTGAACCAATGGTTGGCTATGTGTTCTCCTGATCCCAGCTTATTTGGGAATCATTGACTGCTCTACTTCAAGGTCAAGTTGTTTAGTTTGTAAGGTGTGTGATCTCCTAAGATATGGCAGTTTCAACTTACCATGAGTATATTGTGAACAAAGCCTTGGGTTTATATGAGTAAAGGATTTTCAACTATACAGAACAACCTAGAAAATAGGGAAATTATAACTAGATACTCAGAGAGCCAAATGATATCAATCTCTAGCACGAGCCGCCATCCTAGAAGCCTTGTGTAGATCATAAATCACATAGACAAACCATCTTGTGAATGAAACTTTTGCCACAATGAAAGATTGTGCAGAGACTGCGGTTATGACGGAGAAGGAGCACAGACTGCCAGAGAGCAATCTGTCTAGTCAGGAAGGCACCCAAGGAGAGAATAAAGAGGCCATGGTCATGTTGCTGCCGGAAAAATGACCCCGATGGTCGGCCTTCAACCTTTGGTTGGTTGCAACACGAACACCGAAAAGGGAATAAATAAGAGAAGCATTACCTTGACAAATCAACACGAAGATACACAAGGCGCCCACCCCAAATTAGAAGGACCCGAGATAGTATGGACACCGCCCCCATATCATACACTAATAGTCGAGAGAACCAGCATTTCTGATGGGAGATATGGAGGGTACTGTTTCGCTGCCACCATCGCGAGAGTAGAATCCACGCGCAACCAAAGACCTACCTAAGACACCTAGATACTGATAACCCACAAGTACAGGGGATCAATTGTAGCCTCTTTCGATAAGTAAGAGTGTCAAACCCAACGAGGAGCTAAAGGTAGAACAAATATTCCCTCAAGTTTTATCGACCACCGATACAACTCTACGCACGCTTAACGTTCACTTTACCTAGAACAAGTATGAAACTAGAAGTACTTTGTAGGTGTTTTTGGACAGGTTTGCAAGATAATAAAGAGCACATAAATAAAAAGCAGGGGGTTGTTTAGATAAAGACACAACTAAGTTAGTTTTAGTAGAGAGCTTGTTGTCACACAAGAAAGTTATTTGTCCCTAGGCAATCGATAACTAGACCGATAATCATTATTGCAATTTTATTTAAGGGAGAGGCATAAGCTAACATACTTTCTATTCTTGGATCATATGCACTTATGATTGGAACTCTAGCAAGCATCCGCAACTACTAAAGATCATTAAGGTAAAACCCAACCATAGCATTATAAGGCATCAAGTCCTCTTTATTCCCATACGCAAACAACCACTTACTCGGGTCTGTGTTTCTATCACTCATGCCACCCACCATAAGCAAATCATGAACATATTGCAAACCCTACAGCGAGGATCCCTCACGCTTGCGCGACACAGAGAGCACCATAGGACAACACCAATAATAAAACATGCAACTCAAACCAATCACGATCATCAACTAACCCATAGGACAAAACAGATCTACTCAAACATCATAGGATAGCCATACATCATTGGGAAATAATATATAGCGTTGGGCATTATGTTTAAGTAGAGATTACAGCGAGTAAAAGAGGGGTTACACTGCTGCATAGGGGGGGGAAGAGTTGGTGATGATGGCGGTGAAGTTGTTGGTGTAGATCATTGTCGCGATGATGGCCCCAGCGGCGTTCCGGCGCCACCGGGAGAGAGAGAGGGGAAAAGAGCCCCCTTCTTCTTCTTATTCTTCCTTGACCTTCTCCCTAGATGGGAGAAGGGTTTCCCCTCTGGTCCATGGCCTCCATGGTGGCGGAGGGGCGAGAGCCCCTCCGAGATTGGACCCGTCTCTCTGTGTTTCTGCGTTCCAGATTCTGCCCCTTCACCATTTCTCAAATTCCCGGAGATCCGTAACTCCGATTGGCCTGAAATTTGGACATGATTTTTATCCGGATATTAGATTTCTTGCGACGAAAGAAGGTCACCAACCGCCTTACGGGGTGGCCACGAGGGCCCAAGGCACCCCCCATGCCTCGTGGCCCCCTCGAGCATCGTCTCGTGTTGTTTCTTCTTCCCAAAAATCACATATATTCCAAAAAAAATCTCCATTGCTTTTTATCCCATTTGGACTCCGTTTGGTATGGATTTTCTGCGAAACAAAAAACATGCAACAAACAGGAACTGGCACTGGGCACTGGATCAATATGTTAGTCCCAAAATAGTATAAAAAGTTGCCAAATGTATATGAAAGTTGTAGAATATTGGCATGGAACAATAAAAAATTATAGATACGACGGAGATGTATCAACATCCCCAAGCTTAATTCCTGGTCGTCCTCAAGTAGGTAAATGATAAAAAAAAATTGATGTGGAATGCTACCTAACATAATCTTGATCATGTAATCTAATCATGGCATGAATATTAAGACACGAGTGATTCAAAGCAATAGTCTATCATTTGACATTAAGACAATAATACTTCAAGCATACTAATAAAGCAATCATGTCTTTTTAAAATAACATGGCCAAAGAAAGTTATCCCTACAAAATCATATGGTCTGGCAATGCTCCATCTTCACCACACAAAATATTCAAATCATGCACAACCCCGATGACAAGCCAAGAATTTTTTTTCATACTTTTGATGTTCTCAAACATTTTCAACTTTCATGCAATACATGAGCGTGAGCCATGAATATAACACTATAGGTGGAATAGAATATGATGATGGAGGTTGTGTGGAGAAGACAAAAAAGGGAGAAAGTCTCACATCGATGCGGCTAATCAACGGGCTATGGAGATGCCCATCAATTGATGTCAATGCGAGGAGTAGGGATTGCCATGCAACGGATGCACTAAGAGCTATAAGTGTATGAAAGCTCAAACTGGAAAATAAGTGGGTGTGCATCCAACTTGCTTGCTCATGAAGACCTAGGGCATTTGAGGAAGCCCATCGTTGGAATATACAAGCCAAGTTCTATAATGAAAATTCCCACTAGTATATGAAAGTGATAACTCAAGAGACTCTCTATATGAAGAACATGGTGCTACTCGGAAGCACAAGTGTGGTAAAAGGATAGTAACATTGTCCCTTCTCTTTTTTTTGTAGGCTTCTTTGGCCTCTATATTTTGGGGGGGGGTGCTTCTTTGGCCACTTTTATTTTGATCATGGGACAATGTTCTAATAATGATGATCATCACACTTTTATTTACTTACAACTCAATATCACAACTCGATACTAGAATGAAGATATGACTCTACATGAATGCCTCCGGCGGTGTACCGGGATGTGCAATGATCTAGCGTAGCAATGACATAAAAAATGGACAAGCCATGAAAACATCATGTTGGCTATCTTATGATCATGCAAAGCAATATGACAATAAATGCTCAAGTCATGTATATGATGATGATGGAATTTGCATGGCAATATATCTCGGAATGGCTATGGAAATGCCATAATAGGTAGGTATGGTGGCTATTTTGAGGAAGATATAAGGAGGCTTATGTGCGATAAAGCGTATCATATCACGGGGTTTGGATGCACCGGCGAAGTTTGCATCGACTCTCAAGGTGAGAAAGGGCAATGCACGGTACCGAAGAGGCTAGTAATGACGGAAGGGTGAGAGTGTGTATAATCCATGGACTCAACATTAGTCATAAAGAACTCGCATACTTATTGCAAAAATCTATTAGTCATCGAAACAAAGTACTACACGCATGCTCCTAGGGGGATAGATTGGTAGGAAAAGACCATCGCTTGTCCCCGACCGCCACTCATAAGGAATACAATCAGTAAATACCTCATGCTCCAACTTCGTTACATAACGGTTCACCATATATGCATGCTACGGGAATCACAAACTTAAACACAAGTATTTCTACAATCCACAACTACCCACTAGCATGACTCTAATATCACCACCTTTATATCGCAAAACTATTGCAAGGAATCAAACATATCATATTCAGTTATCTACAAGTTTTATGTAGGATTTTATGACTAACCATGTGAATGACCAATTTCTGTCATCTCTCTAAATAGATATAAGTGAAGCAAGAGAGTTTAATTCTTTCTAAAAAAAGATATGCCCATGCTCTAACAAATATAAGTGAAGCAAAAGAGCATTCTACAAATGGCGGTTTTCTATGTGAAGAGAAACATGCAATACAAACTTCAAAAGATATAAGTGAAGCACACGAAGCATTCTATAAAGCCATACTCAAAAGATATAAGTGAAGTGCAATGAGCATTCTATAAATCAACCAAGGACTATCTCATACCAGCATGGTGCATCAAAGAAAAGAGAAAACTAAATGCAAAAGACGCTCCAAGATTTACGCATATCATGTGACGAATAAAAATATAGCTCCAAGTGAAATTACCGATGATCGTTAGAAGAAAGAGGGGATGCCTTCCGGGGCATCCCCAAGCTTGGTTGCTTGGGAGTCCTTGAATATTTCCTTGGGGTGCCTCGGGAATCCCCAAGCTTGGGCTATTTCCACTCCTTATTCCTTCATCCATCGTGATCTCTCCCAAAACTTGAAAACTTCAATCACACAAAACTTAACAGAAAGTTCGGTAAGATCTGTTAGTATAATAAAGCAAATCACTACTCTAAGTACTGTTGCAAACCAATTCATATTTTGTTTTTGCATTGTAGCTACTGTAATATAACTTTTCCATGGCTTAATCCACTGATAGAAATTGATAGTTTCATCAAAACAAGCAAACTATGCATCAAAAACAGAATCTGTCTTAAACAGGACAGTCTATAGTAATATGAACATTCACCATACTTTTGGTACTCCAAAAATTCTGAAATAATTAGGAAAAATAAAAAATTTGTATAGAAAGACAGTGCAAATGTTTCAGAACCGTTTGACGTTCCAGTAAAAAAAATGTAAAATCACGCACTACAACCAAAGTTCCTGTTCTGCACCGCACAAACCAACAAGCAATGTAAACATCCTAAAGGCAAATCTTGGCACATTATTTTCATAATACAATGTAATTGTGCAAGGGGATAATTATTTTTGTTGAAAAGTTTCTGTAATCAAGATTCACAAAGTTTCCGTGAGCATGAACAAAGTTCAAGGAGCTCCCCACTTCAACAATGCTTGTCTCTCTCACTTTCACTTTCCTTTTTGAAAAGTTTTGGGTTCCCCTCTTTATTTTCTTTGTTTTTAAACTATATAAAAGCACTCAACAGAAATAAATGACTCTCTAAAACTTCCGGGTTGTCTCCCTGGCAGCGCTTTCTTTAAAGCCATTAAGCTAGGCATATAGTGCTCAAGTAATGAATCCACCCGGATCCCAAGGTATATCAAAGCCAATTTTAATTAAGAATGATTTGTGATTTAGTAGTGAGCACAAAGTAACATATATAATGCAACAACGAAGTCTAAATCTCTTCCTATGCATCGACATGTCATAAAAGAACAATTCATGCACACATAGTAAAGGCCAATGCATAGTATAAACAGTTTCTTGCAATTTTATCATATTGGAAACATGGAGAGACGGAGATGTACTTCCTCTCTCATAATAATTGCAAGTAGGAGCAGCAAGCACACGCATATTATATCTATCAAAATCATCATGTGTAGTAGTGAAACACAACCCATCAATATAATCCTTAATAAGGGCAAACTTCTCCGATATAGTGTAGTTTGGAGAATTCAAAAAGATAATAGGACTATCATGTGTGGGTGCAATAGCAACAAGTTCATGTTTAACATAAGGAACTATAGCAAGTTCATCTCCATAAGCATAATTCATATTGGCATCTTGGCCATAAGCATAGCAAGCATCATCAAAAAGGAATATTTCAAAAGAATCAACAGGATCATAACAATCATCATAGCATTCATCCTTCGGTAAGCATGAAGGGAAATTAAACAATATATGAGTTGAAGAGTTACTCTCATTAGAAGGTGGGCACGGGTAGCTAATCCGCTCTTCCTCCTTTTGTTCTTCGCTCTCCTCATCATCTTTTTCATCCAATGAGCTCACAGTTTCATCAATTTCTTCTTCCATAAATTCCTACAAAATATTAGTCTCTTCCTGGACAGCGGAGACTCTCTCAATAAATTCATCAATATCGGAATTGAATTCATAATTCTCATAGCATTATTTAAGTATAGAAAATTTTTCAAGTTTGTAAATAGCATCATCAAGATTTTCACACTCTTTAAACAAAGATTCAATTTCATAAGCACCCATAAAAGCAACGAATTCTTCTATTTGCTCCACATCATAGTAATCATATATACCATTAGCATAAGAAGCCAAGGTTTTATCATCATTAAATTTGCATGAAAATGGAAGGTGTGGAGCCTTCATCCTAGAGCAACAAGTATAATCATATCTCAAGCATAGTTTCCTAGCATACCAATACAACATATAAATTTGATCCCATAATAGTTTCCCTTTTTGAGTCAAGCGATAATCCCTAAAGTATTCACATTGATCCAACATGTCTCCCATAACATAATTGAATGGGGTTTTCTCAGGATTATCAAAGTAGTACATAATCTCTTTCACGAAATGAGCATCGAGGGTTTTAGGAGGTTCCCCATCTCCATGAGTAGCAAGTAAACCTAATTTTTTGGCATTTCGTGTTCCATATCCATAACTAAAGATAGAGAACAACTTAGAACATAAAATAAAAATTACTTAGTGATAAAGCAAACAAGCACACACGAGAATATTCACCCCACGCTATAACTCCCCGGCAACGGTGCCAGAAAAAGGTCTTGATAACCCACAAGTATAGGGGATCAATTGTAGCCTCTTTCGATAAGTAAGAGTGTCGAACCCAACGAGGAGCTAAAGGTAGAACAAATATTCCCTCAAGTTCTATCGACCACCGATACAACTCTACGCACACTTAACGTTCGCTTTACCTAGAACAAGTATGAAACTAGAAGTGCTTTGTAGGTGTTTTTGGATAGGTTTGCAAGATAATAAAGAGCGCATAAATAAAAAGTAGGGGTTGTTTAGATAAAGACACAACTAAGTTAGTTTTAGTAGAGAGCTTGTTGTCACACAAGAAAGTTATTTATCCCTAGGGAATCGATAACTAGACCGGTAATCATTATTGCAATTTTATTTAAGGGAGAGGCATAAGCTAACATACTTTCTCTTCTCGGATCATATGAACTTATGATTGGAACTCTAGCAAGTATCTGCAACTACTAAAGATCATTAAGGTAAAACCCAACCATAGCATTATAAGGCATCAAGTCCTCTTTATTCCCATACACAAACAACCTACTTACTCGGGTTTGTGTTTCTATCACTCACGCCACCCACCATAAGCAAATCATGAACATATTGCAAACCCTACAGCAGGGATCCCTCACGCTTGCGTGACGTGGAGAGCACCATAGGACAACACCAATAATAAAACATGCAACTCAAACCAATCACGATCATCAATTAACCCATAGGACAAAGCGGATCTACTCAAACATCATAGGATAGCCATACATCATTGGGAAATAATATATAGCGTTGAGCACCATGTTTAAGTAGAGATTACAGCAGGTAAAAGAGGGGTTATGATATGTCTCCAACGTATCTATAATTTTTGATTGCTCCATGCTATATTATCTACTGTTTTAGACATTATTGGGCTTTATTATCCACTTCTATATTATTTTTGGGACTAACCTATTAACCGAAGGCCCAACCCAGAATTGTTGTTTTTTGCCTGTTTTAGGGTTTCAAAGAAAATGAATATCAAATGGAGTCCAAACGGAATGAAACCTTCGGAAACATGATTTTTTCATCAGATAAGATCCAGGAGACTTGGACCCTCCATCAAGAAAGCCACGAGGTGCTCACGAGGGTGGAGGGCGCTCCCCCTAAGGCGTGCCCCTGCCTCGTGGGCCCCTTGAAGCTCCACCGACGTACTTCTTCCTCCCTTATATATATATCCACGTATCCCCAAACGATCAGAAGGGGAGCCAAAAACCTAATTCCACCGCTGCAACTTTCTGTATCCACGAGATCCCATCTTGGGGCCTATTCCGGAGCTCCGCCGGAGGGGGCATCGATCACGGAGGGCTTCTACATCATCATCCAAGCCCCTCCGATGAAGTGTGAGTAGTTTACTTCAGACCTACGGGTCCATAGCTAGTAGCTAGATGTCTTCTTCTCTCTTTTTGGATCTCAATACAATGTTCTCCCCCTCTCTTGTGGAGATCTATTCGATGTAATCTTCTTTTTGCGGTGTGTTTGTTGAGACTGATGAATTGTGGGTTTATGACCCAGTCTATCTATGAATAATATTTGAATCTTCTCTGAATTCTTTTATGTATGATTGGTTATTTTTGTAAGTCTCTTCGAATTATCAGTTTGGTTTGGCCTACTAGATTGGTTGTTCTTGCCATGGGAGAAGTGCTTAGCTTTGGGTGCGATCTTGCGGTGTCCTTTCCCAGTGATAGAAGGGGCAACAAGGCACGTATTGTATTATTGCCATCGAGGATAACAAGATCGGTTTTTTTATCATATTGCATGAAACTATCCCTCTACATCATGTCATCTTGCTTAAGGCGTTACTCTGTTTTTAACTTAATACTCTAGATGCATGCTAGATAGCGGTCGATGAGTGGAGTAATAGTAGTAGATGCAGAATCGTTTCGGTCTACTTGTCTCAGATGTGATGCCTATATACATGATCATACCTAGATATTCTCATAAGTATTCTCAATTCTGTCAATTGCTCACCAGTAATTTGTTCACCCACCGTAGAATACTTATGCTCTTGAGAGAAGCCACTAGTGAAACCTATGGCCCCCGGGTCTCTTTCTCATCATATCAATCTCCATTACTTTATTATTGCTTTGCTTTTACTTTGCTTTTACTTTTTTACTTTGCATCTCTATATCAAAAATACCAAAAATATTATTTATCTTCTCTATCAGATCTCACTTTCGTAAGTGACCGTGAAGGGATTGACAACCCCTAAGCACGTTGGTTACGTTGAGCCATTGTTTTTGTGTAGGTACGAGGGACTCGAGCGTAGCCTCCTACTGGATTGATACCTTGGTTCTCAAAAACTGAGGGAAATACTTACGCTACTTTGCTGCATCATCCCTTCCTTTTCGGGGAAATCCAACGCAGTGCTCAAGAGGTAGCAGGTTACACCGCTGCATAGAGGGGGGAAGTGTTGGTGATGATGGCGGTGAAGTTGTTGGTGTAGATCGTTGTCGCGATGATGGCCCAGGGGCGTTCCGGCGCCACTGGGAGAGAGAGGGGAAAGAGCCCCCCTTCTTCTTCTTCTTCTTCTTCCTTGACCTTCTCCCTAGATGGGAGAAGGGTTTCCCCTCTGGTCCATGGCCTCCATGGCGGCGGAGGGGCGAGAGCCCCTCCGAGATTGGATCTGTCTCTCTCTGTTTCTGCATTCCAGATTCTGCCCCTTCACCGTTTCTTAAATTCCCGGAGATCTGCAACTCCGATTGGGCTGAATTTTGGACATGATTTTTATCCGGATATTAGCTTTCTTGCAGCGAAAGAAGGGAACCAACCGCCTTACGCGGTGGCCACAAGGACCCAGGGCGCGCCTGACCCCCTGGGGCGCGCCCCCCTACCTCGTGGCCCCCTCGGGCATCGTGTCACGTTGATTCTTCTTCCCAAAAATCACATATATTCCAAAAAAAATCTCCGTCAGTTTTTATCCTGTTTGGACTCCGTTTGATATGGATTTTCTGTGAAACAAAAAACATGCAACAAACAGGAACTGGCACTGGGTACTGGATCAATATGTTAGTCCCAAAAATAGTATAAAAAGTTGCCAAATGTATATGAAAGTTGTGGAATATTGGCATGGAACAATCAAAAATTATAGATACGACGAAGACATATCAGATACTAAGCACACACACACACAAACATGCCACGAGGTTCCCTTTCCTCTCACCACCACCTAGAAAACGACAGAGGTGAGGGAAACCTCATGACAGCGGAATCCGAGGCACCTGCTCCATGCTCTTCTTGGGTCTCTTCTCACGGCTATGATTTCACAGGGCATTTCTTCTCATATCTTTATCTTTTGGATGATTAATTACAGTTGCTAGAATTTGTGCAAATCATGGTCACACAAAATTTCCCAGTACTAAAGCATAAACTTGCAAGTTGAAAAATGTATATGTTTAGTTAGTGGAGTATTACTGGACTTTTTTAGTTTATACAAGCTAGTGTGTGTGTGTGTGTATAATGATTTAGTGATGATATTTTCAGAGGTAGAGAATGTTCAGATGCTTTTTTTGTTTCAGACATTAATTTAGGCAGCTGAATTAACATCTAAACATTCTCTTCTTAAAATAAAATAATTGTGGAGCAAACTAGAACATCTACAACAAATCTCAAGGAAACTCCCACTACGAGTGGTTATACCGAAAAAGGCTTTCGCCCCGCTTTATAAATAAAGAAAACCACCACAGGAAAACGGTACAACAAGTTGAAGGAAATATGCCCTAGAGGCAATAATAAAGTTATTATTTATTTCCTTATTTCATGATAAATGTTTATTATTCATGCTAGAATTGTATTAACCGGAAACATAATACATGTGTGAATACATAGACAAACAGAGTGTCACTAGTATGCCTCTACTTGACTAGCTCGTCAATCAAAGATGGTTATGTTTCCTAACCATAGACAAAGAGTTGTTATTTGATTAACGGGATCACATCATTAGGAGAATGATGTGATTGACTTGACCCATTTCGTTAGCTTAGCACTCGATCGCTTAGTATGTTGCTATTGCTTTCTTCATGACTTATACATGTTCCTATGACTATGAGATTATGCAACTCCCGTTTGCCGGAGGAACACTTTGTGTGCTACCAAACGTCACAACGTAACTGGGTGATTATAAAGGAGCTCTACAGGTGTCTCCAAAGGTACATGTTGGGTTGGCGTATTTCGAGATTAGGATTTGTCACTCCGATTGTCGGAGAGGTATCTCTGGGCCCTCTCGGTAATGCACACCACATAAGCCTTGCAAGCATTGCAACTAATGAGTTAGTTGCGAGATGATGTATTACGAAACGAGTAAAGAGACTTGCAGGTAATGAGATTAAACTAGGTATTGAGATACCGACGATCGAATCTCGGGCAAGTAACATAGCGATGACAAAGGGAACAACGTATGTTGTTATGCGGTCTGACCGATAAAGATCTTCGTAGAATATGTGGGAGCCAATATGAGCATCCAGGTTCCGCTATTGGTTATTGACCGGAGACGTGTCTCAGTCATGTCTACATTGTTCTCGAACCCGTAGGGTCCGCATGCTTAACGTTACGATGGCAGTTTCATTATGAGTTTATATATTTTGATGTACCGAAGTTAGTTTGGAGTCCCGGATGTGATCACGGACATGACGAGGAGTCTCGAAATGATCGAGACATAAAGATTGATATATTGGAAGACTATGTTTGGACATCGGAAGTGTTCCGGGTGAAATCGGCATTTTATCGGAGTACCGGGAGGTTACCGGAACCCCCCGGTAACCTAATGGGCCTTAATGGGCCTAGTGGAGAAAGAGGAGAGGAGGCCTAGGGGCTGCCATGCGCCCCTCCCCCCCAAGTCCGAATTGGACAAGGAGGGGGGGCGGCGCCCCCCTTTATTTTCTTCCCTCTCCTCCTTCCCCCCAAGTCCTAATCCAACTAGGGAAAGGGTGGGAGTCCTACTCCCGGTAGGAGTAGGACTCCTCCGGCGCGCCTCCTCCTAGGACCGGCCGCACCCCCCTTGGCTCCTTTATATACGGGGGCAGGGGGCACCCCTAGACACACAAGTTGATCTTCAAGATCGTTCTCTTAGCCGTGTGCGGTGCCCCCTTCCACCATAGTCCTCGATAATATTGTAGTGGTGCTTAGGCGAAGCCCTGCGACAGTTGAACATCAAGATCGTCACCACGCCGTCGTGCTGACGGAACTCTTCCCCGACACTTTGCTGGATCGAAGTCTGGGGATCGTCATCGAGCTGAACGTGTGCTAGAACTCGGAGGTGCCATAGTTTCGGTGCTTGATCGATAGGGCCATGAAGACGTACGACTACATCAACCGCGTTGTTATAACGCTTCCGCTGTCGGTCTACTTGGGTATGTAGATCACACTCTCCCCTATCGTTGCTATGCATCACCATGATCTTGCATGTGCGTAGGAATTTTTTTGAAATTACTACGTTCCCCAACAATGGTATCAGAGCCAGGTTTTATGCGTTGATGTTATATGCACGAGTAGAACACAAGTGAGTTGTGGGCGATATAAGTCATACTGCTTACCAGCATGTCATACTTTGGTTCGGCGGTATTGTTGGACGAAGCGGCCCAGACTGACATTACGCGTACACTTACGCGAGACTGGTTCTACCGACGTGCTTTGCACACAGGTGGCTGGCGGGTGTTAGTTTCTCCAACTTTAGTTGAACCGAGTGTGGCTACGCCCGGTCCTTGCGAAGGTTAAAACAGCACCAACTTGACAAACTATCGTTGTGGTTTTTGATCCGTAGGTAAGATTGGTTCTTGCTTAAGCCCGTAGCAGCCACGTAAAACTTGCAACAACAAAGTAGAGGACGTCTAACTTGTTTTTGCAGGGCATGTTGTGATGTGATATGGTCAAGACATGATGAGATATAAGTTGTTGTATGAGATGATCATGTTTTTTTAAGTTATCGGCAACTGGCAAAATCCTTATGGTTGTCTCTCTATTGCATAAGATGCAAGCGCCAAATAATTGCTTTACTTTATCGCTATGCGATAGCAATAGTTGCAAGAGCAATTATTGGCGAGACGACCATGTAACGACACATTGATATAGATCAAGATGATGGAGATCATGGTGTCATGCCGGTGACGATAGAGATCATGACAGCACTTTGGAGATGGAGATCAAAGGCGCAAGATGATCATGGCCATATCATGTCACATATTTTGATTGCATATGATGTTTATCTTTTATACATCTTATTTTGCTTAGTTCGACAGTAGCTTTATAAGATGATCTCTCACTAAATTTCAAGGTATAAGTGTTCTCCCTGAGTATGCACCGTTGTGAAAGTTCTTCGTGCTGCGACACCACGTGATGATCGGGTGTGATAGGCTCTACGTTCAAATACAACGGGTGCAAAACAGTTGCACACGCGGAATACTCAGGTTAAACTTGATGAGCCTAGCATATACAGATATGGCCTCGGAACACTGGAGACCGAAAGGTCGAGCGTGAATCATATAGTAGATATGATCAACATAGTGATGTTCACCATTGAAAACTACTCCATCTCACGTGATGATCGGACATGGTTTAGTTGATTTGGATCACGTGATCAGTTAGAGGATTAGAGGGATGTCTATCTAAGTGTGAGTTCTTAAGTAATATGATTAATTGAACTGTAATTTATCATGAACTTAGTCCTGGTAGTATTAGCATATCTATGTTGTAGATCAATAGCTCGCGTTGTTGCTTTCATATGTTTATTTTGATATGTTCCTAGAGAAAATTGTGTTGAAAGATGTTAGTAGCAATGATGCGGATTGGATCAGTGATCTGAGGTTTATCCTCATTGCTGCACAGAAGAATTATGTCCTTGATGCACCGCTAGGTGATGGACCTATTGCAGGAGCAGATGCAGACGTTATGAATGTTTGGCTAGCTCAATATGATGACTACTTGATAGTTTAGTGCACCATGCTTAATGGCTTAGAATCGGGACTTCAAAGACGTTTTGAACGTCATGGACCATATGAGATGTTCCAGTAGTTGAAGTTAATATTTCAAGCAAATACCCAAGTTGAGAGATATGAAGTCTCCAACAAGTTCTATAGCTAAAAGATGGAGGAGAATCGCTCAACTAGTGAGCATGTGCTCAGATTGTCTGGGTACTACAATCGCTTGAATCAAGTGGGAGTTAATCTTCTAGATAAAATAGTGTTTGACAGAATTCTCTAGTCACCAGCACCAAGTTAGTAGAACTTCGTGATGAACTATGATATGCAAGGGATAACGGAAACGATTCCCAAGCTCTTCGTAATGCTGAAATTGATGAAGGTAGAAATCGAGAAAAACATCAAGTGTTGATGATAGACAAGACCACTAGTTTCAAGAAAAGGGCAAAGGAAAAAAAGGGAACTTCAAGAAGAACAGCAAGTAAAGTTGTTGCTCAAGTGAAGAAGCCCAAGTCTGGTCCTAAGCCTGAGACTAAGTGCTTCTACTGCAAAGGGACTGGTCACTGGAAGCGGAACTACCCCAAGTGATTGGCGGATAAGAAGGATGGCAAAGTGAACATAAGTATATTTGATATACATGTTATTGATGTGTACTTTACTAGTGTTTATAGCAACCCCTCAGTATTTGATACTAGTTCAGTTGCTAAGATTAGTAACTCGAAACGGGAGTTGCAGAATAAACAGAGACTAGTTAAGGGTGAAGTGACGATGTGTGTTGGAAGTGGTTCCAAGATTGATATGATCATCATCGCACACTCCCTATACTTTTGGGATTAATGTTGAACCTAAATAAGTGTTATTTGGTGTTTGCGTTGAGCATGAATATGATTTGATCATGTTTATTGTAATACGGTTATTCATTTAAGTAAGAGAATAAATTGTTGTTCTGTTTACATGAATAAAACCTTATATGGTTACACACCCAACGAAAATAGTTCATTGGATCTCGATCATAGTGATACACATAATCATAATATTGAAACCAAAAGATGCAAAGTTAATAATGATAGTGCAACTTATTTGCGGCACTGCCATTTAGGTCATATTGGTGTAAAGCGCATGAAGAAATTCTATGCTGATGGGCTTTTGGAATCACTTGATTATGAATCAGTTGATGCTTGCGAACCATGCCTCATGGGCAAGATAACTAAGACTCCGTTCTTCGAAACAATGGAGCGAGCAACAGATTTGTTGGAAATCATACATACTGATGTATGTGGTCCGATGAATATTGAGGCTCGCGGCAGGTATCATTATTTTCTGATCTTCACAGATGATTTGAGCAGATATGAGTATATCTACTTGATGAAACACGTCTGAAACATTTGAAAAGTTCAAAGAATTTCAGAGTAAAGTGGAGAATCATCGTAACAAAAATAAAAGTTTCTACGATATGATCGCAGAAGTAAAATATTTGAGTTACGAGTTTGGCCTTCAGTTAAAAACAATGTGAAATAATTTCACTACTCACGCCACCTGGAACACCACAGTGTAATGGTGTGTCCGAACGTCATAACCGTACTTTATTAGATATGGTACGATCTATGATGTCTCTTACCGATCTACCACTATCGCTTTGGGGTTATGCATTAGAGACAGCTACATTCACGTTAAATAGGGCACCATCTAAATCCGTTGAGACGACACCGTATGAACTATGGTTTGGCAAGAAACCTAAGCTGTCGTTTCTTAAAGTTTGAGGTTGCAATGCTTATGTGAAAAAGTTTCAACTTGATAAGCTCAAACCTAAATCGAAGAAGTGCGTCTTCATAGGATACCCAAAAGAAAATGTTGGGTACACCTTCTATCACAGATCCGAAGGCAAGTTATTCATTGCTGAGAATGGATCCTTTCTAGAGAAGGAGTTTCTCTCGAAAGAAGTGAGTGGGAGGAAAGTAGAACTTGATGAGGTAACTGTACCTGTTCCCTTATTGGAAAGTAGTTCATCACAGAAATCTGTTCCTGTGACTACTACACCAATTAGTGAGGAAGCTAATGATGATGATCATGTAACTTCAGATCAAGTTATTACCGAACCTCGTAGGTAAACCAGAGTGAGATCTGCACCAGAGTGGTACGGTAATCCTGTTCTGGAGGTCATGTTACTTGACCATGATGAACCTACGAACTATGAGGAGGCGATGATGAGCCTAGATTCCGCGAAATGGTTTGAGGCCATGAAATCTGAGATATGATCCATGTATGAGAACAAAGTATGGACTTTGATGGATTTGCCCGATGATCGGCAAGCCATAGAAAATAAATGGATCTTCAAGAGGAAGACAGACGTTGATAGTAGTGTTACTATCTACAAAGCTAGAATTGTCGCAAAAAGTTTTTCGACAAGTTCAAGGTGTTGACTACGATGAGAGTTTCTCACTCGTATATATGCTCAAGTCTGTCCGAATCATGTTAGCAATTGCCGCATTTTATGAAATCTGGCAAATGGATAAACAAAACTGCATTCCTTAATGGATTTATTAAAGAAGAGTTGTATACGATGCAACTAGAAGGTTTTGTCAATCCTAAAGGTGTTAACTAAATATGCAAGCTCCAGCGATCCATCTATGGACTGGTGCAAGCATCTTGGAGTTGTAATATACGCTTTGATAAGTTGATCAAAGCATATAGTTTTATACAGACTTGCGGTGAAGCCTGTATTTACAAGAAAGTGAGTGGGAGCACTACAACATTCCTGATAAGCATATGTGAATTACATATTGTTGATCGAAAATAATGTAGAATTATTCTGCAAAGCATAAAGGAGTGTTTGAAAGGATTTTTTCAAAGAAAACCTCGGTGAAGCTGCTTACATATTGAGCATCAAGATCTATAGAGATAGATCAAGCCGCTTGATAAGTTTTTTCAGTGGGTACATACCTTGACAAGATTTTGAAATAGTTCAAAATGGAACAGTCAAAGAAAGAGTTCTTGCCTGTGTTACAAGGTGTGAAATTGAGTAAGACTCAAAACCCGACCACGGCAGAAGATATAAAGAGAATGAAAGTCATTCCCTATGCCTCAGCCATAGGTTCTATAAAGTATGCCATGCTGTGTACCAGATCTATTGTATACCCTACACTGATGTTGGCAAGGAAGTACAATAGTGATCTAGGAGTAGATCACTGGACAACAGTCAAAATTATCCTTAGTGGATTAAGGATATGTTTCTCGATTATGGAGGTGACAAAAGGTTCGTCGTAAATGGTTACATCGATGCAAACTTTGACACTGATCCAGATGATTCTAAGTCTCAATCTGGATGCATATTGAAAGTGGGAGCAATTAGCTAGAGTAGCTCCGTGCAGAGCATTGTTGACATAGAAATTTGCAAAATACATACGGATCTGAATATGGCAGACCCGTTGACTAAACTTCTCTCACAGGCAAAACATGATCACACCTTAGTACTCTTTGGGTGTTAATCACATAGCGATGTGAACTAGATTATTGACTCTAGTAAACCCTTTGAGTGTTGGTCACATAATGATGTGAACTATTGGTGTTAAATCACATGGCAATGTGAACTAGATTATTGACTCTAGTGCAAGTGGGAGACTGAAGGAAATATGCCCTAGAGGCAATAATAAAGTTATTATTTATTTCCTCATTTCATGATAAATGTTTATTATTCATGCTAGAATTGTATTAACCGGAAACATAATACATGTGTGAATACATAGACAAACAGAGTGTCACTAGTATGCCTCTACTTGACTAGCTCGTTAATCAAAGATGGTTATGTTTCCTAACCATAGACAAAGAGTTGTTATTTGATTAATGGGATCACATCATTAGGAGAATGATGTGATTGACTTGACCCATTTTGTTAGCTTAGCACTCGATCGTTTAGTATGTTGCTATTGCTTTCTTCATGACTTATACATGTTCCTATGACTATGAGATTATGCAACTCCCGTTTGCCGGAGGAACACTTTGTGTGCTACCAAACATCACAACGTAACTGGGTGATTATAAAGGAGCTCTACAGGTGTCTCCAAAGGTACATGTTGGGTTGGCATATTTCGAGATTAGGATTTGTCACTCCGATTGTCGGAGAGGTATCTCTGGGCCCTCTCGGTAATGCACATCACATAAGCCTTGAAAGCATTGCAACTAATGAGTTAGTTGCGAGATGATGTATTATGAAACGAGTAAAGAGACTTGATGATAACGAGATTAAACTAGGTATTGAGATACCGACGATCGAATCTCGGGCAAGTAACATACCGATGACAAAGGGAACAACATATGTTGTTATGCGGTCTGACCGGTAAAGATCTTCGTAGAATATGTGGGAGCCAATATGAGCATCCAGGTTCCGCTATTGGTTATTGACCAGAGACGTGTCTCGGTCATGTCTACATTGTTCTCGAACCCGTAGGGTCCGCACGCTTAACGTTACGATGACAGTTTCATTATGAGTTTATATATTTTGATGTACCGAAGTTAGTTCGGAGTCCCGGATGTGATCACGGACATGACGAGGAGTCTCGAAATGGTCGAGACATAAAGATTGATATATTGGAAGCCTATGTTTGGACATCGGAAGTGTTCCGGGTGAAATCGGCATTTTACCGGAGTACAGGGAGGTTACCGAACCCCCCCGGTAACCTAATGGGCCTTAATGGGCCTAGTGGAGAAAGAGGAGAGGAGGCCTAGGGGCTGCCGCGCGCCCCTCCCCACCAAGTCCGAATTGGACAAGGAGGGGGGGCGGCGCCCCCTTTCCTTTCTTCCCTCTCCTCCTCCCCCCCCAAGTCCTAATCCAACTAGGGAAAGGGTGGGAGTCCTACTCCCGGTAGGAGTAGGACTCCTCCGGCGCGCCTCCTCCTAGGACCGGCCGCACCCCCCCTTGGCTCCTTTATATACGGGGGCAGGGGGCACCCCTAGACACACAAGTTGATCTTCAAGATCGTTCTCTTAGCCGTGTGCGGTGCCCCCTTCCACCATAGTCCTCGATAATATCGTAGTGGTGCTTAGGCGAAGCCCTGCAATAGTTGAACATCAAGATCGTCACCACGCCATCGTGCTGACGGAACTCTTCCCCGACACTTTGCTGGATCGGAGTCCGGGGATCGTCATCGAGCTGAACGTGTGCTAGAACTCGGAGGTGCCGTAGTTTCGGTGCTTGATCGATCGGGTCGTGAAGACGTACGACTACATCAACCGCGTTGTCATAACGCTTCCGCTGTCGGTCTACGAGGGTACGTAGATCACACTCTCCCCTCTCGTTGCTATGCATCACCATGATCTTGCGTGTGCGTAGGAATTTTTTTGAAATTACTATGTTCCCCAACACAAGGTTCACCCACACACACACACAAAGTCGCACAACATAGAGTACAAATGGGTTCTGCTGAGAGCACAGCTCAACAAGCCCTAAAAAAGAAAAAGGGAAGGCGGGTCAACCGCAGCAGCAACATCTAAGGAGCTAATCCGGCTCGGGTGGTGGCGGAGGGAGCGGTGGCGCCAAGCGAAGAGCCACCGAGCGAAGGTCGGCGATGATGGCGGTGATGGCGTCTCGGTCCTGGTGACGGCTAAGCGTCCGCCAGAGCTACAAGTATCCACACATTTTGAACACAGCATCAGTAGCACGTCGAAGAGGAACCCGTTGAATGACAAGCTTATTTCGTACGGTCCAGAGCGTCCACGCTAGCACCCCAATGAGCAGCCACCTAATGTGGCAGCCTGTCATGGGGGAGGCCTGAATCTCGGAGAGGAGATCAGGGAAGTTGGTGTTACACCAGTTGCCACCGACAGCCTCTCAGAGGCAGCCCCATAGAAACTGGGCAGACACGCACGAGAAGATGATGTGATTCGAGGTTTCTTCTGTCCCATATAGGGGGCAGATACCATCACCCGGACCCTGGCGTTTCACCACCTCCACACCAGAGGGGAGCCGACCTCGGATCCATTGCTACATGAAGATTCTAATCTTGAGGGGCATGCGGATGGCCCATATAGACTCAAGGACAACTGGTATAAGAGAGGAGGCAATGGCTTGGTACATGGACTTCATGGAAAAGTGCCCAGAGGACTCGAGGCGCCAGGACAAATGGTCGTGGGGCTGCGCCAGGTCTAGCTCATGGAGAGCCACAACATCAAGGAGCTCGTGCCACGCGGCAACCTCCGGGGGCCCAAATGGCTGCCGGAACGCGAGACACCCTAAGTCAATAAGGGCCGTCTCGACGGAGATCCTAGTTTCTACCGCAATGGAGAAGAGGTCAGGGAACCTGACAGCGAAGGGAAGATCCCCAGCCCAGCGATCAAACCAAAACATAGTGGATGTTCCAGTTCTGACCGTGATGGAGGTCCCAATGCAGAGGACCGGGAGAAGCTGAATGACAGACTGCCAGAACTGGGAGCTGCCTGTCCTAACACAAAAGGCGAGGGGTTGACCGTGCAAGTATTTGCGTCGGATGATCTGCAACCACAAGCCACCATCGCCATTTGCAATGCACCAGAGCCATCAGCCAGGTTCATGCACTTGGAGGACATGATTCCGAGACCACCTTGGTCCCTGGGTTTGCAGATGTCGGTCCAGCGGACCATGTGGTACTTCTGCTTATCGCCCTCGCCAGCCTAGTAGAACCGAGCCTGGACCGAGCCAATCTCATGATGAAGCATTTCGGGGAGGCCGTAGAAGCTCATAATGAATAGGAGGAGACTGGATAGGGACGAGTTGATGAGGATCATGCGGGCCGCCTTAGACAACCACCAGCCCTGCCACAACTCGATGCGGTGTTGTAGCTTGTGCACTGAGGGTCCCAGGTCGGCGACCGACAGGCGGGAGTCACTAATGGGGATCCCCAGATAAGTAGTTGGGAATGACCCCGGCCGATAGTTAAGTTGGTTAGCAATACTCTGGCTATCAGAGGGAGAATATCCCAGAACAGTCACCTCGCTTTTATTGAAGTTTATTTTGAGGCCCGACAGGTGTTGGAAACAGAGCAGGAGGAATTTCAGGTTCGAGATCTCAGCCGCCGAGCCTTGCACCATGATGATGGTGTCATCGACGTATTGGAGGAGGGAGACACCTCCCCCCTTGCTACCTCTTGAGCACTGCGTTGGTTTTCCCTTGAAGAGGAAAGGGTGATGCAGCAAAGTAGCGTAAGTATTTCCCTTAGTTTCTGAGAACCAAGGTATCAATCCAGTAGGAGGCTACGTGCGAGTCCATCACACCTACACAAAACAAATAAATCCTCGTAACCAACGCGATAAGGGGTTGTCAATCCCTACATGGTCACTTATGAGAGTGAGATCTGATAGATATGATAAGATAATATTTTTGGTATTTTTATGATAAAGATGCAAAGTAAAAAGCAAAGGAAATAACTAAGTGTTGGAAGATTAATATGATGAAGATAGACCCGGGGGGCCATAGGTTTCACTACTGGCTTCTCTCAAGAGCATAAGTATTTTACGGTGGGTAAACAAATTACTGTTGAGCAATTGATAGAATTGAGCATAGTTATGAGAATATCTAGGTATGATCATGTATATAGGCATCACGTCCGAGACAAGTAGACCGACTCCTGCCTGCATCTACTACTATTACTCCACACATCGACCGCTATCCAACATGCATCTAGAGTATTAAGTTCATAAGAACAGAGTAACGCCTTAAGCAAGATGACATGATGTAGAGGGATAAATTCATGCAATATGATAAACAAAACCATCTTGTTATCCTCGATAGCAACAATACAATACGTGCCTTGCTGCCCCTACTGTCACTGGGAAAGGACACCGCAAGATTGAACCCAAAGCTAAGCACTTCTCCCATTGCAAGAAAGATCAATCTAGTAGGCCAAACTAAACTGATAATTCGAAGAGACTAGCAATGATAACCAATCGTACATAAAAGAATTCAAAGAAGATTCTAATATTGTTCATAGATAAACTTGACCATAAACCCACAATTCATCGGTCTCAACAAACACACCGCAAAAGAAGATTACATCGAATAGATCTCCACAAGAGAGGGGGAGAACATTGTATTGAGATCCAAAAAGAGAGAAGAAGCCATCTAGCTAATAACTATGGACCCGAAGGTCTGAGGTAAACTACTCACACTTCATTGGAGAGGCTATGGTGTTGATGTAGAAGCCCTCCATGATCGATGCCCCCTCCGGCGGAGCTCCGGAACAGGCCCCAAGATGGGATCTCGTGGATACAGAAAGTTACGACGGTGGAATTAGGGTTTTGGCTCCGTATCTGATCGTTTGGGGGTACGTAGGTATATATAGGAGGAAGGAGTACGTCGGTGGAGCAACAGGGGGACCACGAGGGTGGAGGGCACGCATGGGGGGGGGGGGGGTAGGCGCGCCCCCCTACCTCGTGGCTTCCCTGTTGGTTTCTTGACGTAGGGTCCAAGTCTCCTGGATCTTGTTCGTTCCAAAAATCACGTTCCCGAAGGTTTCATTCCGTTTGGACTCAGTTTGATATTCTTTTTCTGCGAAACTCTGAAATAGGCAAAAAACAACAATTTTGGGCTGGGCCTCCGGTTAATAGGTTAGTCCCAAAAATAATATAAAAGTGAATAATAAAGCCCAATAATGTTCAAAACAGAAGATAATATAGCATGGAGCAATCAAAAATTATAGATACATTGGAGACGTATCACCCCTCCACCAAATGTGGGACGATGCCAAGGATGTGGCCGGTGGCCTTGGCCTTATCCAGGATAGCGGCCAGGGCATCGACCACCATGTTGAACGGGAAAGGGGAGAAGGGGTCCCCTTGTCTAACCCCACATAAAGTGGGTGAAATGATTGATATAGTTGACTAGATGGGGGGTGAATAGGCAACTAACAATTTTTAGCTTTTCTTTAACAATTTAAACTTTGCATCAAAGTAGGTTGTCTAGATATGCAACTAGGTGAGCAACCTATATGATGCAACAACAACAAGCACACAAGCAAGCAAGGGATGCAACACAATATAAGCTTGCACAAGTAAAGGTATGAGATAACCAAGAGTGGAGCCGGTGAAGACGAGGATGTGTTACCGAAGTTCCTTCCCTTTGAGAGGAAGTACGTCTCCGTTGGAGCGGTGTGGAGGCACAATGCTCCCCAAGAATCCACTAGGGCCACCGTATTCTCCTCACGCCCTCACACAATTCGAGATGTCATGGTTCCACTATTGGTGCCCTTGGAGGCGGCAACCGAACCTTTACAAACAAGGTTGGGGCAATCTCCACAACTTAATTGGAGGCTCCCAACAACACCATGAAGCTTCACCACAATGGAATATGGCTCAACGGTGACCTCAACTGTCTAGGGTGCTCAAACACTCAAGAGTAACAAGATCCGCAAGGGATTAGTGGGGGAATCAAATTTCTCTTGTGGAAGTGTAGATTGGGGCCTTCTCAACCAATCCCTAGAAAATCAGCAAGTTTGATTGGCTAGGGAGAGAGATCGGGCGAAAATGGAGCTTAGAGCATCAATGGAGCTTAGGGATGGAAGAAGTAGTCAACTCAGAGAAGAAGACTCCTCTTATATAGTGAAAGGAGAAATCCAACCGTTATCCACATACTCAGCCCGCGACATGTGGTACTACCGCACCAGACATGCGGTACTACCGCAAGGGCCTGCAGTACTACCGTATGCGCGGCATGAGCTAGACCAGCCTTGATGCGTTGAAGCAAAGAGCGATAGAACCGCCGGAGCGGTACTACCGCTCCCCCTTGCGGTACTACCGCAAGGCGGGGTTTGTCTAGGCTGGGAAGGCATGGATGAATAAAAATACATTCGTGGCTACTTTTGCTGAGAATCGATCTGTGCCAAAATCCGACATGGTACTACCGCAAGCCCGGAGCGGTCCTACCGTGTAGGGCACGGATGTAAAAATTACATCCGCCCCTACTTTCGCGAGTGTTGCTGTGCCCGGCCTGAGGCCACGGTACTACCGCACCCGTGGAGTAGTACTACTGCAAGGGCCTGCAGTACTACCACGTCCCTGGCCGGTACTATCGTGGGCCTCTGCGGTACTACTACTCCCATGAGCAGTACTACCGCATGCCACAACACAAATAACACTAGGAGTCCTTCATTTTGCAGAGACACGGATAAACGATGGTTGCTCCAAAGAGCCAAAGGAATGGTGGTGCAAAAGGAATAGACGTGTACGTGATGATTCCACCCAAACCTTTCCAACACGGACCCCCTCTTAATAGTACGACTTCCCTACGACTCAAATCCACCGAAAAGAAACGCGGAAAACTCCGTCTTCACTAGACTCCGAGGGGCAACGAATCGTCTTGTGCCTAAACATGAGATATATGAAATGCTCAAAGCGCACGATTAGTCCGCAAAAGCATTGTCAATAATCACCAAAACCACTTAAGGATAAATGTGCCCTTACAATCTCCCCCTTTTTGGTGGACTGATGACAATACGGGATTTGCACATAGGAAAATAAAATGAAACAAAGGCAAACCCAACATCTATAAAATATAGACTGGCTCCCCCTAGATGTGTGCTTGATGTCTACTACACAACCTTCTTCTTGTATACGTTGTTGGGCCTCCAAGTGCAGAGGTTTGTAGGACAGTAGCAAATTTCCCTCAAGTGCATGACCTAAGGTTTATCAATCCGTAGGAGGCGTAGAAAGAAGATGGTCTCTCTCACGCAACCTTGCAACCAAATAACAAAGAGTCTCTTGTTTCCCCAACACACCCAATACAATGGTAAATTGTATAGGTGCACTAGTTCGGCGAAGAGATGGTGATACAAGCGGTATATGGATGGTAGATAAAGGTATTTGTAATCTGAAATTACAAAAACAGCAAGGTAACAAGTGATAAAAGTGAGCGTAAACGGTATTGCAATGTGTGGAAATAAGGCCTAGGGTTCATACTTTCACTAGTGTAAGTTCCCTCAACAATACTAACATAATTGGATCATAAAACTATCCCTCAACATGCAACAAAGAGTCACTCCAAAGTCACTAATAGCGGAGAATGAACAGAGAGATTATGGTAGGGTATGAAACCACCTCAAAGTTATTCTTTCCAATCAATCCGTTGGGCTATTCCTATAAGTGTCACAAACAACCCTAGAGTTCATACTAGAATAACACCTTAAGACACAGATCAACCAAAACCCTAATGTCACCTAGATACTCCAATGTCACCTCAACTATCCGTGGGTATGATTATACGATATGCATCACACAATCTCAGATTCATCTATTCAACCAACACAAAGGACCTCAAAGAGTGCCCCAAAGTTTCTACCGGAGAATCATGACGAAAACGTGTGCCAACCCCTATGCATAGGTTCATGGGAGGAACCCGCAAGTTGATCACCAAAACATACATCAAGTGTATCACGTGATATCCCATTGTCACCACAGATATCCACGGCAAGACATACATCAAGTGTTCTCAAGTATTTAAAGACTCAATCCGATTAGGTTACTTCAAGGGGAAAACTCAATTCATTACAAGAGATAAGAGGGGGAGGAGAAACATAAGATCCAACTATAATAGCAAAGCTCGCGATACATCAAGATCGTGCCAAATCAAGAACACGAGAGAGAGAGAGATCAAACACATAACTACTGGTACATACCCTCAGCCCCGAGGGAGAACTACTCCCTCCTCGTCATGGAGAGCACCGGGATGATGAAGATGGCCACCGAAGAAGGATTGCCCCCTCTGGCAGGGTACCGGAACGGGTCTAGATTGGTTTTCGGTGGCTACGGAGGCTTCTGGCGGGGGAACTCCCGATCTATTGTTTGTTCTGGAAGTTTTAGGATACGTGGGTATATATGGGTGAAAGGAGTACGTCAGTGGACCGAAGGGGGGGCCACGAGGCAGGGGGGCGCCCCAGGGGGGTGGGCGCGCCCCCTACCCTCGTGAGCACCTCCTTCATCTTCTGACGTAGGGTCCAAGTCTATCCGGTAGGTTTCCTTCCAAAAATAACTTCTCCAGTTGATTTCGTTCCGTTTCGACTCCGTTTGATATTCCTTTTCTTGGAAACACTGAAATAGGCATAAAATAACAAATTTGGGTTGGGCCTCTGGTTAATAGGTTAGTCCCAAAAATAATATAAAAGTGTATAATAAAGCCCAATATTGCCCAAAACAGTAGATAATATAGCATGGAGCAATAAAAAATCATAGATACGTTGGAGACGTATCAGACATCCCCAAGCTTAATTCCTGCTCGTCCTTGAGTAGATAAATGATAAAAAAAGAATTTTTGATGCGAGTGCTACTTGGCATAATTTCAATGTAATTCTTCTTAATTGTGGTATGAATATTCAGATCCGAAAGATTCAAGACAAAAGTTCATATTGACATAAAAAAATAATACTTCAAGTATACTAACAAAGCAATTATGTCTTCTCAAAATAACATGGCCAAAGAAAGTTATCCCTACAAAATCATATAGTCTGGCTATGCTCTATCTTCACCACACAAAGTATTTAAATCATGCACAACCCCGATGACAAGCCAAGCAATTGTTTCATACTTTTGACATTCTCAAAACTTTTTCAATCTTCACGCAATACATGAGCATGAGCCATGGATATAGCACTATATGTGGAATAGAATGGTGGTTGTGGAGAAGACAAAAAGGGAGAACATAGTCTCACATCAACTAGGCGTATCAATGGGCTATGGAGATGCCCATCAACAGATATCAATGTGAGTGAGTAGGGATTGCCATGCAACAGATGCACTAGAGCTATAAGTATATGAAAGCTCAACAAAAGAAACTAGTGGGTGTGCATCCAACTCGCTTGCTCATGAAGACCTAGGGAATTTTGAGGAAGTCCACCATTGGAATATACAAGCCAAGTTCTATAATGAAAGATTCCCACTAGTATATGAAAGTGACAACATAGGAGACTCTCTATCATGAAGATCATGGTGCTACTTTGAAGCACAAGTGTGGTAAAAGGATAGTAGCATTGTCCCTTCTCTCTTTTTCTCTAATTTTTTTGGGCCTTTTCTCTTTTTTTATGGACTTTCTCTTTTTTGGGGGGCCTTCTCTTTTTTATGGCCTCTTTTCTCTTTTTTTATTTGGGCTTCTTTGGCCTCTTTTATTTATTTATTTATTTTTGTCCGGAGTCTCATCCCGACTTATGGGGGTATCATAGTCTCCATCATCCTTTCCTCACTGGGACAATGCTCTAATCATCAAACTTTTATTTACTTACAACTCAAGAATTACAACTCAATACTTAGAACAAGATATGACTCTATATGAATGCCTCCGGCGGTGTACCGGGATGTGCAATGATTCATGAGTGACATGTATGAAAGAATTATGAACTGTGGCTTTGCCACAAATACGATGTCAACTACATGATCATGCTAAGCAATATGACAATGATGGAGTGTGTCATAAACGGAATGGTGGAAAGTTGCATGGCAATATATCTCGGAATGGCTATGGAAATGCCATAATAGGTAGGTATGGTGGCTGTTTTGAGGAAGGTATATGGTGGGTTTATGGTACCGTCGATAGTTGCGCGGTACTAGAGAGGCTAGCAATGGTGGAAGGGTGAGAGTGCGTATAATCCATGGACTCAACATTAGTCATAAAGAACTCACATACTTATTGCAAAAATCTATTAGTTATCGAAACAAAGTACTACGCACATGCTCCTATGGGGATAGATTGGTAGGAAAAGACCATCGCTCGTCCCCGACCGCCACTCATAAGGAAGGCAATCAATAAATAAATCATGCTCCGACTTCATCACATAACGGTTCACCATACGTGCATGCTACGGGAATCACAAACTTCAACACAAGTATCTCTCAAATTCACAACTACTCAACTATCATGACTCTAATATTACCATCCTTATATCTCAAAACAATCATCAAGTATCAAACTTCTCTTAGTATTGAACACACTCATAAGAGAATTTTATTATTCTTGAATACCTAGCATATTAGGATTTTAAGCAAATTACCATGCTATTTAAGACTCTCAAAATAATCTAAGTGAAGCATGAGAGTTCATCTATTTCTTCAAAATAAAACTACCACCATGCTCTAAAAGATATAAGTGAAGCACTAGAGCAAATGACAAACTACTCCGAAAAATATAAGTGAAGATCAATGAGTAGTCGAATAATTATGCAACTATGTGAAGACTCTCTAACATTTAATAATTTCAGATCTTGGTATTCTATTCAAACAGCAAGCAAAGCAAACTAAAATGACATTCTAAGAATGGCAAACATCATGTGAAGAAGCGAAAACTTAGGATCAACCGATACTAACCGATAGTTGTTGAAGAAGAAAGGTGGGATGCCAACCGGGGCATCCCCAAGCTTAGACGCTTGAGACTTATTGAAACATTATCTTGGGATGCCTTGGGAATCCCCAAGCTTGAGCTTTTGTGTCTCCTTAATTCCTCTCATATCAAGGTCTCCCTAAATCTCAAAAGCTTCATCCACACAAAACTCAACAAGGACTCGTGAGATAAGTTAGTATAAACCATTGCCAAAACCTTATTATACTCTACTGTAGAAAATCACTAAAATTATTATTTAACATTGCATACTAAATGCCTCTGCATATTTAATAGTCCTATCTTCAAATAGAATCATTAAAGAAGCAAACATATGCAAACAATGCAAACATAACAGCAATCTGCCTAAACAGGACAGTCTGTAAAGAATGCTGCAACATCCATACTTCCCTAGCTCCAAAAATTATGAAATAAAATTACCACTGTAGTAAATTTATCAGATCTTAATATGCAAAAGGTTTTAACATTTTATCACATTCTTACTTTTCTAGGGAATTATTGCAACAGCGGTAAACTTTCTGTTTTCAAACAGCGACATGTATACTTGTAACATAGGCATAGTAAAGGCTATCAATGCCACTTTTATTGAAATAAAATATGCAAAACATTGTTCTAAATAACATCAAGCAAATCCTAACAAAATAAATTGACGCTCCAAGCAAAACACATATCATGTGGTGAATAAAAATATAGCTCCAAGTAAAGTTACCGATGAACGAAGACGAAAGAGGGGATACCTTCCGGGGCATCCCCAAGCTTAGGCTCTTGGTTGTCCTTGAATATTTCCTTGGGGTGCCTTGGACATACCCAATCTTAGGATCTTGCCACTCCTTATTCCATAGTCCATCGAATCCTTACCCAAATCTTGAAAACTTCACAACACAAAACTTAACAGAAAACTTGTAAGCTCCGTTAGTATAAGAAAATAAATCACCACTTCAAGGTACTGTAATGAACTCATTATTTATTTATATTGGTGTTAAACCTACTGTATTCCAACTTTTCTATGGTTTATAAACTATTTTACTAGCCATAGATTCATCAAAATAAGTAAACAACACATGAAAAACAGAATCTGTCAAAAACAGAACAGTCTGTAGTAATCTGGATCAAACGTATACTTATGGAACACATAAAATTCTCAAATAAGTTGCTGGACCTGAGGAATTTATCTATTAATCATCTGCAAAAAGAATTAACTAAATATCACTCTCCAAATAAAAATGGCAGCAGTTCTCGTGAGCGCTAAAGTTTCTGTTTTTGACAGCATGATCAACAAGACTTTCCCCAAGTCTTCCCAAAGGTTCTACTTGGCACAAACACTAATTAAACACATAAAACCACATCTAAACAGAGGCTAGATGAATTATTTATTACTAAACAGGAACAAAAAGCAAGGAACAAAAATAAAATTGGGTTGCCTCCCAACAAGCGCTATCGTTTAACGCCCCTAGCTAGGCATGATGATTTCAATGATGCTCACATAAAAGATAAGAATTGAAACATAAAGAGAGCATCATGAAGAATATGACTAGCACCTTTAAGTCTAACCCACTTCCTATGCATAGGGATTTTTTGAGCAAACAACTTGTGGGAACAATAATCAACTAGCATAGGAGGGCAAAGCAAGCATAACTTCAAAACTTTAAGCACATAGAGAGGAAACTTGATATTATTGCAATTCCTACAAGCATATATTCCTCCCTCATAATAATTTTCAGTAGAATAATGAATGAATTCAACAATATAACCAGCACCTAAAGCATTCTTTTCATGATCTATAAGCATAGAAAATTTACTAGTCTCCACATAAGCAAAATTCTTCTCATGAATAATGGTGGGAGCTAACTCAACAAAATAACTATCATGTGATTGAAAATTAAGATCAAGATGACAAGTTTCATGGTTATCATTATTCTTTAAAGCATATGTGTCATCACAATAATCATCATAGATAGGAGGCATGCTTTCATCATAATAAATTTTCTCATCAAAGCTTGGGGGACAAAAAATATCATCTTCATCAAACATAGCTTCCCCAAGCTTGTGGCTTTGCATATCATTAGCATCATAGATATTCAAGGAATTCATACTAACAACATTGAAATCATGCTCATCATTCAAATATCTAGTGCCAAACATTTTATAGATTTCTTCTTCTAGCACTTGAGCACAATTATCCTTTCCATCATACTCACGAAAGATATTAAAAAGGTGAAGTGTATGAGACAAACTCAATTCCATTTTTTATAGTTTTCTTTAATAAACTAAACTAGTGATAAAACAAGAAACTAAAAGACTACCTTCAAGCGCTAACCTCCCCGGCAACGGCGCCAGAAAAGAGCTTGATGTCTACTACACAACCTTCTTCTTGTAGACATTGTTGGGCCTCCAAGTGCAGAGGTTTGTAGGACAGTAGCAAATTTCCCTCAAGTGGATGACCTAAGGTTTATCAATCCGTAGGAGGCGTAGGATGAAGATGGTCTCTCTCAAGCAACCATGCAACCAAATAACAAAGAGTCTCTTGTGTCCCCAACACACCCAATACAATGGTAAATTGTATAGGTGCACTAGTTCGGCGAAGAGATGGTGATACAAGCGGTATATGGATGGTAGATAAAGGTATTTGTAATCTGAAATTATAAAAATAGCAAGGTAACAAGTGATAAAAGTGAGCGTAAACGTGAAAGTGCGTTATATCGACTAGAGGGGGGTGAATAGGCGATTTTTATGAAAGTCTTCAAAACATGGAAGTTATGAAGACAAACAGTAAAAATAAACCTATTACCCTGCAGCGGAAGGTAGACTACACTAGGCAAGCCATAGTCAAGTATTCAATAGAGTGAAAGCACAATGACAAATAGGTGCAATGTAGTAAGGATCAGGTAGGAAGATATTATGAAGCCAAACAGAACAATCAGTCACTCAGTGAAGATAAAAGATAGTGCAATCATACAATGACTTCACAAGGAGTAACAATACGTAAAGAGAAGGGAAGGATGAAACCAGTGACTCGTTGAAGACAATGATGTGTTGGACCAGTTCCAGTTGCTGTGACAACTGTACGTCTGGTTAGGGCGCCTAGGTATTTAAACCTGAGGACACACAGTCCCGGACACCCAGTCCTGAACCCGCAGCTCAGGACACCCAGTCCTCACCGTATTCCCCTTGAGCTAAGGTCACACAAACCTTGCCCAATCACTCTGGTAAGTCTTCAAGGTAGACTCCCAAACCTTCACAGACTTCATTCACCGGCGATCCACAATGTCTCTTGGATGCTCAGAACGCGACGCCTAACCGGCTGGAGGATGCACAGTCCTCAAGTGTAATAAGTCTTTAGATCACATAGACAAGAAGACTTAAGTGATGCCTAATTCTCTTTGGCTCTGGGTGGTTAGGGCTTTATCCTCGCAAGGAATTCTCTCTCAAAGGCTTCGAGGTGGGTTGCTCTCAAACGACAAAAGTCGTACTCTGAATCTGAGCAGCCAACCGTTTATGGTTGAAGGGGGTGGGCTATTTATAGCCACTAGGAAACCCGACCTGATTTGTCCAAAATGACCCTGGGTCACTAAGGAACTGACACGTGTTCCAACGGTCAGATTTAAAACTCACACGGCAACTTTACTTGGGCTGCAAGCAAAGCTGACTTGTCCGACTCTGGACAAGATTCGCTCTCATAGTCTTCACTCGAAGACATAGGTTTTGATTAAGCATCACTTCAGTCATTCTGACTGGTTCTCTTGGACCCCACTTAACAGTACGGTGGTTCCTATGACTCAACACAGAAGAAAAAGAACTACGAAAGATCTAAGTCTTCGAGCTCCATAGGCTTCATGCGGTGTCTTCTCTTGTCATAGTCTTCAATGTGAATATCTTCATATACCACCTTTGACATCAATGTCTTCATACATTTTTAGGGGTCATCCCTGGTAGGAAAACCGAATCAATGAGGGACTTCTACTTGTGTTATCCTGCAATTCTCACAAACACATTAGTCCCTCAACTAGGTTTGTCATCAATACTCCAAAACCAACTAGGGGTGGCACTAGATGCACTTACAAAACGGTATTGCAATGTGTGGAAATAAGGCCTAGGGTTCATACTTTCACTAGTGTAAGTTCCCTCAACAATACTAACATAATTGGATCATAAAACTATCCCTCAACATGCAACAAAGAGTCACTCCAAAGTCATTAATAGCGGAGAACGAATGAAGAGATTATGGTAGGGTATGAAACCACCTCAAAGTTATTCTTTCCAATCAATCCGTTGGGCTATTCCTATAAGTGTCACAAACAGCCCTAGAGTTCGTACTAGAATAACACCTTAAGACACAAATCAACCAAAACCCTAATGTCACCTAGATACTCCAATGCCACCTCAACTATCCGTGGGTATGATTATACGATATGCATCACACAATCTCAGATTCATCTATTCAACCAACACAAAGGACCTCAAAGAGTGCCCCAAAGTTTCTACCGGAGAATCACGACGAAAACGTGTGCCAACCCCTATGCATAGGTTCATGGGCGGAACCCGCAAGTTGATCACCAAAACATGCATCAAGTGTATCACGTGATATCCCATTGTCACCACAGATATCCACGGCAAGACATACATCAAGTGTTCTCAAGTCTTTAAAGACTCAATCCGATAAGATTACTTCAAGGGGAAAACTCAATTCATTACAAGAGAGAAGAGGGGGAGGAGAAACATAAGATCCAACTATAATAGCAAAGCTCGCGATACATCAAGATCGTGCCAAATCAAGAACACGAGAGAGAGAGATCAAACACATAACTACTGGTACATACCCTCAGCCCCGAGGGAGAACTACTCCCTCCTCGTCATGGAGAGCACCAGGATGATGAAGATGGCCACCGGAGAAGGATTGCCCCTCCGGCAGGGTGCCAAAACGGGTCTAGATTGGTTTTCGGTGGCTACGGAGGCTTCTGGCGGCGGAACTCCCGATCTATTGTTCGTTCTGGAAGTTTTAGGATACATGGGTATATATGGGTGAAAGGAGTACGTCGGTGGACCAAAGGGGGGAACGAGGCAGGGGGCGCCCCCCAGGGGGTGGGCGCACCCCTACCCTCGTGAGCACCTCCTTCATCTTCTGACGTAGGGTCCAAGTCTATCCGGTAGGTTTCCTTCCAAAAATAACTTCTCCAGTTGATTTCGTTCCGTTTTGACTCCGTTTGATATTCCTTTTCTTCGAAACACTGAAATAGGCATAAAACAGCAAATCTGGGCTGGGCCTCCAGTTAATAGGTTAGTCCCCAAAATAATATAAAAGTGGATAATAAAGCCCAATATTGCCCAAAACAGTAGATAATATAGCATGGAGCAATAAAAAATTATAGATACGTTGGAGACGTATCAGTGCTTTCTAGAGAAATGCTTTGGACTGCACGACACACATACTAGGATCAACACTCCCCCTATATTTTATAGATGAGGCATATCTTGCAACAATATAACTAAGACTAAGCAAGGAGGCAAGGTAATAAATATGAGCATAAATTAAAGGGCACAAGATAGCATAGGATCACGGGCTACTAAGCATGAAATACAATAAAATACACTAGAGTGCATATGTCTTACACCATATGATAGAGAACCTGGTCTCACGAGCACAAACCAAACCAAAGCAAACGAGGTTCAACAGAACGAAAGCAAAGCGACAAAGCAAAACAAGACACGACACGACACAAGACTCGCAAATCCTACACTCTCTCCCCCTTTGGGATCGAGACACCAAAAAGGCAGGGAGGACACCTATGACACAGGTGGTAGCTCAGCTGCAGTGATCACTCATCACGCTCCTCGTCGGTCTCAGCAGCGGGAATGGTCTCCTCCTCTGACTCAGTCCACTGGTAACCCTGCTTGGCCATCTAGGCAGCCTCAGGAGTGATGACCCTCTCGGACCCGCTCAACACGTGCTCGCCGAACATCCTCAGGATCCTCTTGTCGCGCCGGCGACTCTCGTTCTGAGCAACATGGGACTTGTATTGTCCCTTGGCCTGCATGCAGAATAGAGCCTTCATCTTGTTCTTTAGCTTCTTAGCCCAAGTGGGCTCAGATGATGGAGGAGAGTATCCATCAGAACTGTCCTCATCCACCTCCTCCTCGAGCTCATCCTCATCCACATCCATCCTAGCAGCCTCTGCCTCTGCCCGAGTAGTGGTGTTAGCCCACTTGCTCTTGATGCGCAGCTTGATAGGCTCATGACGAATCCAGTTGGGGGCATCCAACTCTTCATTGGGATAGAGCTGCTCCCAAGTCTTTAAGATCAAGAGAGGCAGGTAAGGCCCATAGATGGGCACCTTACGGTTGAGCATGACAAACTATAGCTCACACCACCTAATATGTGAGACATCAAGTGGTTCCATCTGATGTAGACGCGCCTTCTCACAGATGAGCATCATGTCCGCAAGATAAGCATGCACCTTATCCTTGTCCCCAATGCGTGGAAAAAGAGAGTTGCAGAAGATCCGGTGCATGATGTCAAGGAATGGATTTAGCATCCAGGTCTTCTTGTCAGAGCCAAGCTTCTTCTCAACAAGGTACGGTTGAAGCTTGTCCTTGCTAGCCGACTCGGGGTTGGCATGAGGGCAGACAACAACGGGCGTATTGAGACCCTCATCACGAACATGCGGCAGCGCCATGAACTCCTTCCACTTAGCAGTCATCCTCTACCCATTGGTCATCCACGTCATGGTTCGTTCCTCATTAGGATGAAAGTGGACCGACGCAAAGAACTGAGCCACAATCTCTGGGTCATAGTCCAAGTGAAACGTGAGCAAGTCCTCAATGCCAAATTGCTCCATCAGGTCCAAAGCCTCACCAAAATATTCCTGGTGATTATCCTTCCTCATATGAACCATGTCAATCCAGTGCACGTCGACGTAGATGTTCTTCTTGGCCTTGATCACATCCAGGAAGATAAGATTATGTTGCTTGGTCCAAAACAACTCATTCCCTCTAAAATTCTCACGGGGCTTCACATAGGGGTTGATCCTCCTGCGAGTGATGAACTGGCTAGAGGAATTTCATCCATGCCCATTGATGGCTCCTTGGTCTTGGTGGCGGTTGACTTGGTCCTGCGTTGGGGGGGGGCACTGGAGCCCTCTAGAGCCTTCTCTGGGTTGCGCAAGCGCTTCGAGCCCGTGTCATGGCTGGGATTCGAATGACAGACATTGAAGCCACCACCTATGACACACAACACAAGAACACACAAGAGAAACAAGAAGGATCAATGCAAAGACCACAACAAAAACAAACGAAACACATAGAAATAAGATTGGGTAGTTGTCACAAGGAATTTTCAAAGTCAATGGTAGTACCGCACCACTAAGCGAAAGTAAAATTTTACTGCTGCTCTAGTCACGGTAGTACCGTGCCGGGATGGGATGGTAGTACTGCGCCTAGAGCAGAAGTAAAAATTTACTTCCGCACCCCGAGCGGTAGTACCGCTCTAGAGGAGCGGTAGTATCGCACGAGGCGGATGCAGCTAGAGCGGTAGTACTATACGGGAGGTGCAGTGGTATCGCTCGGAATCAGATCCGACACGAACAGATCTAGGCACATCCGCAACATTGGGGCGGTACTACGATTGATCAAAAATACCATGTGGCAACATACCAAATAGCATCTCTACTGCACTACAACTCTCCTACATCATACTCTTGCAATGATTTGGCCTAAAATCTCAAGAACAACATGCATCTCCCAAAACCTAAAGACAAAACAACGAGGCAAAGAGAGAGGGATTTGGGGAGAAACCTTGTTCCATGGCAAGAGGGCGGGGTGGGGAACGATCCCACCGGTCGGAATGAGAGGAGAGCGGCCAGAGACGGAGATCCGTGAGGTCCTCATGCGCCGTTCTTGGGAAGGAGAGAGAGAGAGACGAAGTGGGGAAACAGAATTGAATGGGTATGGGGGAGTTGGAACTCCCCCTGCCCGCTCTTGATCCCCACCCGCTCGCAACGGTGCGGTAGTACCGCAGGTCATCGCCATAGTACCGCCCGGGCGGAAGTACCGCACGCAGGGCGGTAGTACCACTCCTCCAGCTGCAGTAAAAATTACTGCCGTGCTGGTTGCGGTAGTACCGTGCTCATCTCCTGCGGTAGTATCGTGGCTATCCACGGTAGTACCGTAGACCCAAGAAAGTGCATGTTTTGACAAAGAGGAAAAACACAACCTTTGCACAACAGCCTTCAAGTGACCGGACACGCAGACGCACACACACAGGGCAACTCAAACACAAACACGGCTCAACAAGAAGGAAAAAGGCAAAAAAGGAACAAACACTAACCAAAACCTCTCTAGGGAAGAGGGCGGTGGCCGAAGCCACCTATGTTTGAGTCAATTGGTATGGCACCACGAAGAATTATCCTTGGGCCCATGACCAAAACTCGTCTTTGAAGCACAAGTACCATAAAAATGGCTAATGTGAAAGAGTTGATCAATTTATGCATAATAGGGGGAGGGAGAGTTCATTGAGAGAACAACACTCCCCCTATGTCCATGCCTACACCTAAACAAGATATCAAGATGAGTATGGTGTGGTGTGCAAGGGTTCAAGCCACATTGCTCGAATCAATGATATTTAGCTCATGCCTTAACTCGCGAAATCTTGCTTCATCCAAGGGCTTCGTGAAGATATCTGCAAGGTTATCATGAGTGTTGACATAGTTGAGCTTGATCTCCCCTCGCCTAATATGATCCCGAACGAAGTGATACCGAGTCTCAATATGCTTCGTCTTGAAATGTTGCACTGGGTTGAGAGAAATCTTGATGGCACTTTCATTGTCACACCAAAGAGGCACTTTGTCACAAATGACACCGTAATCCTTTAAAGTTTGCCTCATCCATAGAAGTTGTGCAGAACAACTACCGGCGGCCACATACTTCGCTTCGGTGGACGAGAGACACACATAACTTTGCTTCTTAGAAGACCAACTCACCAAAGAGCAACCAAGGAATTTGCACCATCCGGAAGTTGACTTCCTATCCACTTTGTCTCCCGCCCAATCAGAGTCTAAATAGCCTACAAGGTTGAAGTTTGATCCTCTTGGGTACCATAAGCCAAAGTTTGGGGTATGAGCCAAATATCGAAAGACTCACTTGACCACCAGAAAGTGGCTTTCCTTAGGTGCGGCTTGAAGCCGTGCACAAATTCCCACACTCAACATGATATCCAGTCTAGATGCACAAGGGTAAAGCAAGGAGCCAATCATGGAGCGATATACCTTTTGATCCACTGCTTTACCAATTGGATCTATGTCAAGTTGGCATTTGACGGGCATTGGTGTGGAAGCCGGCTTGACATCACTTAGCTTGAATCTCTTGAGTGTATTTGGCTTGGTTGATGAAGGTTCCTTCTCTTCTTTGCTTGACTTCGAACCCGAGAAAGAAATTCAACTCTCCCATCATGGACATCTTAAACTTAGAGGTCATGAGAGCAGAAAACTCCTCATTGAAAGCTTTGTTAGGGGAGCCAAAGACAATATCATCAACATATAGTTGGCACACAAACAACTCCCCTTTGACATTCTTAGAAAAAAGAGTGGGGTCGATTTTCCCAATTTCAAACCGACGATCTTGCAACAACTCGGTAAGGTGGTCATACCACGCACGTGCGGCTTGTTTAAGGCCATAGAGTGCCTTATCGAGTTGGTACACATGATCGGGGAAATAGGGATCCTCGAACCCCGGGGGTTGTTTGACATACACCAACTCATTAATAGGACCATTAAGAAAAGCACTCTTCACATCCATTTGTTGCAACTTAAAGTTATGATGAGAAGCATAAGCAATCAACAAACGAATGGATTCAAGGCGAGCAACGGGAGCAAAGGTTTCACCGTAGTCGATACCCTCGACTTGGGAGTAGCCTTGTTGCGAACGATAATCCCATGAGCGTCTTGCTTGTTCTTGAATATCCACTTGGTTCCAATGACATTATGATTCTCCATTGGCCTTGGCACCAATCTCCACACCTTGTTGTGCTCGAAGTTGTTGAGTTCTTCATGCATGGCATTAAGCCAATCCGGATCCTCGAGCACCTCATAGACCTTTTGGGGTTCAACACAAGAAACAAACGCATGATGTTCACAATAGTTTGCTAATTGTCTATGAGTGCTTACCCCCTTTCGAATGCTTCCAAGCACATTCGTCATGAGATGACCCTTGGTAGTGAGCTTGGATGCAATCTTGGTGGCACAACGCTCCAATTCCTCCTCAGGAGTGAGTTGAGGAGCGGTAACTTGATCATCTTGAGCGTTGTCCTGAGCTTGTTCTTGATCTTGAGCTTGCTCTTGATCTTGAACTTGCTCGGAGGCAAGAACTTGACATCGGGGCATCACTTGGTGGTTCAACACCATCTTGAGGTTGATCTTGCCCTTGATCTTGTTCATGAGGTTGAGGGCCTTCACTTCGTTCTTCGGAAGCGTGTGGGTCTTGGGTTGGTGATGGTTCCACTTGAGTGGAACGTTGTCCTTCTCCTTCGGCCACCAGGGGTTCCTCAATGGGTAGGATAAAACCAACACCCATTCTTCTTATGGCTTGGGGAGGAATTTCATCACCTACATCACAAGTACCACTTTGCTCCACATGGGAGCCGTTATTCTCATCAAACTCCATGTTACACGTCTCCTCAATAAGTCTCGTGGACTTATTGAGGACACGGTAAGCATGAGAGTTTGTATCATAACCAACAAATATGCCCTCATGAGCTCTAGCCTCAAATTTACACAAACGAACACCGTTCTTGAGAATGAAACACTTACACCCGAACACCCGAAAGTACTGAGGTTGGGCTTGTTACCAGTGAGTATCTCATATGGGGTTTTGTTCAAGCCTTTGCAGAGATAGAGCCGATTGGATGCATGACACGCGGTGTTGATGGCTTCGGCCCAAAAGTTGTATGGAGACTTGAACTCCGCCATCATGGTCCTTGACGCATCCATCAAAGTCTGGTTCTTCCTCTCCTCTACACCATTTTGTTGAGGGGTGTAAGGTGCCGAATATTGATGCTTGATCCCCTCATCACTAAGAAACTCATCCAAGGTGTGGTTCTTGAACTTGGTGCCATTGTCACTTCTTATCGTTAAGATCTTTGCATTATGTTGGTGTTGAGCTTCATTTGCAAAGTCGATGATGGTTTGTTGGGTCTCACTCTTCCTTTTGAAGAAATATACCCAAGTGCATCTTGAATAATCATCCACAATCACCAAGCAATACTTTCTACCCCCAATACTATCAAAGGATGGAGGTCCAAAGAGATCCAAGTGAAGGAGCTCCAAGGGCCTCTTCGAGTAGATGATAGTCGTGGGAGGGTGAGCCTTCTCATGTAGCTTTCCTTCAACACAAGCACTGCAAGCAGATCTTTGGCAAAATTAACATTTGTTAGTCCACGGACGTGGTCCCCCTTGAGAAGACTTTGCAAAGATCTCATATTGACACGGGCTAAACGGCGATGCCAAAGCCATCCCACGTCAACTTTAGCCATTAGGCATGTCGCGGTCTTAGTGGGTGGCTCCGAAAAGTTAATCACATAGAGACCGTTCTCGACATGCCCAACAAAGGCTACTTTAAGAGTCTTTCTCCACAAGAGGGCCACAGTATCAATATGAAATAAAGTGGCAAATCCCATGAGTGCAAGTTGACGGACGGAAAGAAAATTGTATGCAAGGGACTCAACAAGCATGACTTTCTCGACCGTGAGATCATGAGAAATGACGACCTTGCCAGGTCCCAATACCTTAGAAGACGAGGCATCACTCCACTCGACATTGGTGGGCATAGATGGAATCTTGTGCATGTCCACCACCAAGTCCTTGCTTCCGGTCATATGATTAGTGGCTCCACTATCGAGCAACCATGATCCCCCACCGGAAGGAAACACCTACAAGAGATCAATGCTTGGTTTTAGGTACCCATTTTGTAATGGGTCCTTTGATATTAGTAACAAGGGTCTTAGGAACCCAAATAGACCATTCAATGTACTCATAAGGAGAACCAACAAATTTAGCATAAATATGCCCATCACTAGCACGACACAACACATAAGAAGGGTTAAAGTCACTGGATTTGGTGGAAGGGGTGGCATTGCCCTTCTTGACACCGCCACCCTTCGCATTGTTATTCTTCTCCTTGGAATCACCCTCTCACTCCTTCAAAAAAGTTTGCTTGAGAGGAGGAGGTCATTTGGCCTTGTCATTCTTCTTCTTGTTCTTAGACTTGGGTGTCAACCCAATTCCCTCCTTGGCCACAACTTCCTTTTGATTGCTCAAAAGGTTGTTGAGGTTCTTCTCACCTTGTATGCAAGACACAAGGCCTTTCTCAAGTTGCTCCTTCAACTTTGCATTCTCCTCCACAAGATGCACATGCTCACAACAAGGGTTAGTAGCATTTGCATTATCAATTAAGACCATATGAGGAAAGGTGGCTTTTTCCTTGGTTAGCTTCACTTGGAGTTGATCATGAGACTCCTTAAGGCTTGCATGAGTACTATTCAAGGCCTTGTGAGCCTTTTCAAGTATATCAAACTCCTCCTTGAGTCTAACAAGGTCAACCCCAAGTTTGGCCTTCTCGAAATTTAGCACACGAGATGCAACAAGGGCATGATCAAGATCTTTCTTCAATTTAGCATGGTTATCGTTGTGTGACTCCTCAAGAGCCAAACGATGACCGCGCTCTTCCTCAAGTGCATTAGAGAGATCCGATATCTCATCGGCATAGTCCCGACTATGCCCCTCCATCTTAGAGATGGTTTCTTCGTGAGCCTTGATCATGTCATTGGCTTCACCAAGTTGTTCCAAGAGAGCAACAAAGTGCTTCTTGGATTTACCCTGAGCTTACACATAAAAGACTCAAATTCATTTTCCTCCTCATTAGACCCCTCACTTTCATCAATGCAATCCATCAAAGAAGGATTAGTAATGATGGTAGTTTTGATGTTGGGGGTTACCTTGTTGGTGGCTTTAGCCATGAGGCACTTGACGGTGATGTTCTCATTGGGTGAGTCGAAGAGGGACACCCGTGGAGTCGTCGCAATGGCAACGGAGGCCATAGCAACTGACTCACTTTCTTCTTCATCATCATCATCCTCATTGTACTCTTCTTGTGCCACCAACCCCTTGGGAGGAGTCTTCTTGGCGAAGTTGCTCTTGTTGGGGAAGGACTTGGCCTTGTCTTTTCGGATGAGCTTGCCACCATTGTCTTCCCTCTTCTCATATGGGCACTCCACAACAAAGTGGCTCACATTGCCACAATTATAGCAAGTCCTCACACGTTGCTTGCCCTTTGCGCCACTTGAGTTGTTCTTGTTGAAGTTGGGCCTTGTGTTCTTCTTGCTCCAAAATTGCCTTGAAGCAAGAGTCATGTGCTCATGATAAGCATATTTTGTATCTTTGGGGTTGCTCTCCTCTTCTTCCTCTTCATTATCTTGTTCCACACTAGCCTTGGCCTTCAAGGCAAGGTTGGGCTTCTTTGCTCTTTGAGAATGCAACACCGCATTGTCGGTGGTCTTGTCCAAGATCCTCATTGCCACAAACTCATCCAACACTTCACTTGAGGACAAGGTGAGGAAGTCCGGCCTTTGATGGATGACGGAGGACATGGCCTTGTGTTAAGGCATCATGGCCTTGAGGAACTTCACTTGATCCAATTGTCATCCGTATCCTTGCTCCCATGATCTCGGAGTGAGACCACGAGAGTGGTTAATCTCCGGTAAAGCTCACGAGGTTCTTCATCTTCATTCATTGCAAACTCATCGGCTTCATCTTGCACCACTTCATAGTTGGAGCTTTGAATGCTTGCGCTTCCCTTGTAAAGGGAAACAACATGGTGCCATGCTTCCTTGCCATTGTGAAAGGTCGGAGATGTGCAATATCTTTGGATGGAATTGCATCTTGGATGATGAAGAGAGCATTCTCGTTGAATTGATTATCCGTGGCTTCTCTAGGGGTGAAGTTGCTTGGATCATGCAGATAGAAACCTTGCTAAATGATTCTCCAAAGATTAGTATTGACATGATTTGAATGACGTTTAAAGCGATAGACCCAAGAGTCAAAATCCTCATTTTTCACAATCTTAGGAGGAGAACCCGCATGATTTAAATGAGTGGAGGGAACCGGTCCTCCATAAGTAAGAGGGGGTTCAACATGGGCAAAGATGGAACTACCATTTCTACCAATAGATGAAGGAACTTTGTCACTAGAAGCTTCCCCCTTGTCGGAGTTAGCATCCGTCACCTTGTTAGCGGGATCACCCACTTTCATTGGTGCGGTGGAAAGTTTAAGGACTTCCAAGAATTTGTTATACATGCTTTCAACCTCGGTCGTCATGGAGGTTTTCAATGTGTCCAAGGCCACATTGAACTCCTCACGAGAGACCGCGGTTCCCCCATCGGCCGTAGACGAGAACGGATTCACACCGGAGTGCTCCTCCCCACCATCTACGGTGTCAACCATACTTTTCGGACAAAAAAGTCCTTAAAAGAGATGACGCTCTGATACCAATTGAAAGGATCGATATAGTTGACTAGAGGGGGGTGAATAGGCAACTAACAATTTTTAGCTTTTCTTTAACAATTTAAACTTTGCATCAAAGTAGGTTGTCTAGATATGCAACTAGGTGAGCAACCTATATGATGCAACAATAACAAGCACACACGCAAGCAAGGGATGCAACACAATATAAGCTTGCGCAAGTAAAGGTACGAGATAACCAAGAGTGGAGTCGGTGAAGACGAGGATGTGTTACCAAATTTCCTTCCCTTTGAGAGGAAGTACGTCTCCGTTGGAGCGGTGTGGAGGCACAATGCTCCCCAAGAAGCCACTAGGGCCACCTTATTCTCCTCACGCCCTCACACAACGCGAGATGTCGTGATTCCACTATTGGTGCCCTTGGAGGCGGCAACCGGACCTTTACAACCAAGGTTAGGGCAATCTCCACAACTTAATTGGAGGCTCCCAATGACACCACGAATCTTCACCATAATGGAATATGGCTCTGCGGTGACCTCAACCATCTAGGGTGCTCAAACACCCAAGAGTAACAAGATCCGCAAGGGATTAGTGGGGGAATCAAATTTTCTTGGTGGAAGTGTAGATCGGGGCCACTTCAACCAATCCCTAGAAAATCAACAAGTTTGATTGGCCAGCAAGAGAGATCAGGTGAAAATGGAGCTCAGAGCATCAATGGAGCTTAGGGATGGAAGAGGTAGTCAAATCGGAGAAGAAGACTCCCCTTATATAGTGAAAGGACAAATCCAACCGTTATCCACTTACTCAGCCCGCTGTTGGGGAACATAGTAATTTCAAAAAAATTCTTACGCACACACAGGATCATGGTGATGCATAGCAATGAGAGGGAAGAGTGTGTCTACGTACCCTCGTATACCGAATGAGGAAGCATTAGCACAATGCGGTTGATGTAGTTGTACGTCTTCACGATCCGACCGATTGAAGTACCGAACACACGACACCTCCGAGTTCTGCACACATTCAACTTGATGACGTCCCGCGTGCTCCGATCCGGCAAAGCTTCACAGGAGAGTTTTGTCAGCACGACAACATGGTGACGGTGATGATGATGCTACCGACGCAGGGCTTCGCCTAAGCACCGCTACGATATGATCGAGGTGGATTATGGTGGAGGGGGGCACTGCACACGGCTAAGAGATCAATGATCACTTGTTGTGTCTATGGGGTGCCCCTGCCCCCGTATATAAAGGAGCAAGGGGGAGGAGGCGGCCATCCAGGGAGAGGAGCGCTAAGGAGAGTCCTTCTCCCACTGGGAGTAGGATTCCCCCTTTCCAACTTGGAGTAGGAGAGGGAAGGAAGAGGAAGGAGGGAGGAAGGAAAGGGGGGGCCGGCCCCCTCCCAATTCGGATTGGGCTTGGGGGGGGGGTACCTCCCTTTCTCCTTTCCCCTCCTTTCCACTAAAGCCCAATAAGGCCCATATACCTCCTGGGGGTTCCGATAACCTCCCGGTGCTCCGGTATATTCCCGATCTCACCCGGAACCATTCCGGTATCCAAATATAGTCATCCAATATATAGATCTTTACGTCTCGACCATTTCGAGACTCCTCGTCATGTCCGTGATCATATCCGAGACTCCGAACTACCTTCGGTACATCAAAACACAAAAACTCATAATACCGATCGTCACCGAACTTTAAGCGTGCGGACCCTATGGGTTTGAGAACTATGTAGACATGACCGAGACACATCTCCGGTCAATAACCAATAGCGGAACCTGGATGCTCATATTGGTTCCTACATATTCTACGAAGATCTTTATCGGTCAAACTGCATAACAACATACGTTGTTCCCTTTGTCATCGGTATGTTACTTGCCCGAGATTCGATCATCGTTATCTCAATACCTAGTTCAATCTCGTTACCGGCAAGTATCTTTACTCGTTCCGTAATACATCATCCCGCAACTAACTCATTAGTTACAATGCTTGCAAGGCTTATAGTGATGTGCATTACCGAGTGGGCCCAGAGATACCTCTCCGACAATCGGAGAGACAAATCCTAATCTCGAAATACGCCAACTCAACAAGTACCTTCGGAGACACCTCTAGAGCACCTTTATAATCACCCAATTACATTGTGACGTTTGGTAGCACACAGAGTATTCCTCTGGTAAACGGGAGTTGCATAATCTCTTAGTCATAGAAATATGTATAAGTCATGAAGAAACACTAGAAAAAAAGACACATCCGTGACATTTTGGGCCGAACGAATTTTTTTTCTGTCATACATATGACACTTCTATGAAGATAATTGTGACAAAACTCGGTATCATCATAGATGTGGTGCGCTCCTACTTCTATGACAAAAAATCATGACAGAAAATGGGCCTTTTGTCCTGGGCGGGCTGGAGACGCAGCTGCATGACATTCTTTGGGCCGTCCATGACAGAAAAAACCGTGGTAGAAGCGAGGGGGAGGAAAATTTCGGGGAGTTCCCGGTTATGATGGGAGGTCAGGGCCGAGCAATGCACATTTCTCTCGTACACGCACGCGTGTGTGTGCAAGGCGTTGGGCTCTAACTGAACCCGAGCGATTGCACTGCAGGCTATGCGTTACTGAACCCGAGCGATCGATCGATGGCTGTTAACTGAACCCGATCGAGCGATTCCTTCGCTACTACTGCTAACTGAAGCCGATCGATGGGATGAACAGTGAGCATTGCGGGGGGTGGGGGGTTGGATGAACAGTGAGCGGTGGCGTTGCCTCTGGATGAACAAGACCCCGTGGTGTGGTGGAGGGCTGGATGAACAGTAGACGGTGGAGGGGTGGTTGAACAGGACCCCGTGGTGTGGAGGGCTGGATGAACAGTAGACGATGGAGGGGTGCCCGTGGAGGGGTGGTTGAACATGACCTTGTGGTGTGGAGGGCTGGATGAACAGTAGACAGTGGAGGGGTGGTTGAGCAGTAGCCAGTGGAGTAGCGCGCGGTGGAGGCTGGATGAACAGGAGCCCGTGGAGGCTGGATGAACAGGAGCCCGTGGAGGCTGGAGGAGGTCGATGGTGGAGATGAACAATATCTCGTGGAGTCCCGTTTTGCGATACGCCACATCTCTCCCGATGAACAGGACCCCCGTTTCGACCGTAGCGCTCCAACACAAGTCCGTTTCCTCCGTTTTGCGGTACGCCACACCCCTCCCGATCAACAGCACCCCCGTTTCGACTGTACGAGGTCCGTTTCCTCCGTTTTGTGGTACACCAGACCCCTCGCGATGAACAGGATCCCGTTTCGAACGTGGCCGGTCGAACACAAGGTCGTTTCCTCCGTTCTGCGGTACGCCAAGCCTCGTTTCCATCGCCTGTTCTGTCCAAGCCCTCCCGATGAACACGACGCATTACGTTGCCTCCCCATGAACACGACGACGACGATGATGTTTCCCTGTTCCGACCCAGCCATGTACACGAGCCCTCGCCGTACGTATGCGTGAGTAGGTGTTCGAGACCCCGCCCGTATGTACACATACGTGGCCATATTTTCTTTCTTGCACCCTGGCCGCTTTAGTACGTGTAAATGCTACGTACGCGCCTCTACTACGACACGTGTGCGCCTCTATTATGACACGTGCGTGCCTCTACTATGACATGTGCGCGCCTCTACATCGACCAGTATGTACGTACACGTTCGCGACCAGAATGACAACGCTACGTATACTTCGACCAGGTGGGTCCCGACTCTCAGGCACTTCCTTGCCTGCGAAGATGTAGCTGGTCGGTCCCAGCAGTCAGGGGGCGAATCGTTTTTTTTTGCCCTGACGCACTTCCTTGCATGCGAAGATGTAGCTGGTGGGTCCCAACAGTCAGGGGGAAACGTTTTTTTCACGAAATACGGTGGCCTGTCCGGTGGGACCCGCTGTCAGGTGGAGGAATAATTATTTTGCACGTAATAAGGAGGCACTTCCTTTCTGCGGTCGTGGACCCAGCTGTCAGCCTCTCCACGTACTGTCCACGTCCGATGGAAGCCGTTCCTTGACCATGTTGACCACGCCGCGCCGAGAGCACCATGGCGGTGGACGACGGTGAGGCCTAGGAAGGGGACGACGCGGAGCCGGGGAAGATGTGGTAGTGGATGCCCACGCGTAGAGGAGTACGAGGGTTCACTGGTTCGCTGCGGTGTGAGGCTGCCATCGTCGCAGAATAACAGGGGGTGTGGGTGAGTAGAGGGATGGCCTGGCCAGCGGTGGGAGTAGTAGGGGGCGGTGAGGCCTCCGCCGCATCGCAGCCGGCCATGGGAGGCAGGAGCACGAGGCACGACCGGCGCTGATTTGGGCGGCTGGAGCAAGAAGACCAGAGGTTGAAGAAGCACTATGGCCGTTGGATGGACATCGTACGATCACTGGAGCTAGAATCGTGCATATCGACTAAGTTGACAAAGCCATCCGTCCCCGTCAACTTAGTAGGCCCACAAGTCAGCCTCCACCAAGGTGGGTCCCAGCTAGCACAGGGGTATTCATTTTTTAGCGTAATAAGGAGGCACTTCCTTGCATGTGAAGATATAGCTGGTGGGTCCGAGCTGTCAGCGGTGGTAACGTTTTTTTTTCGCGAAATACAGAGGCCCTTTCAGTGGGTCCCTGATGTCAGGGGAGGAATCATTATTTTGTGCGTAATAAGGAGGCATTTCCTTGCGTGCGGCTGTGGACCCAGCTGTCGGCCTCTCCACGTACAGTCCACTTCAGATGCATGTCGGTTGTTGACCACGTTGACCAGGCCGCGACGAGAGCACCAGGGCGGTGGACGACGGCGAGGCCTAGGAAGGGAACGACACGGAGGCAGGGAAGACTCGGCAGTTGTTTCCCATGCGGAGGGGAGTACGACTGTACGAGGGTTTACTGGTTCGTCTGCCATCGCCGGAGAATAACAGCAGGTGTGGGTGAGTAGAGGGATGGCTAGGCCAACGATGGGAGTACGATGGGGCGGTGAGGCCTACACGGCAGCAAAGCCGGCCGCGGGGAGGAGGGAGCAGGCAGTCCCGCCGGCGCCTGTTTGAGCGGCTAGAGCAGGAAGAGCAGAGATTGAAGAAGCATGACCGCCGTTGGATGGCCATCCAACAGTCACTGCTTGTGCGTCAACCTTTTTTTAGGAAAGCCTCAAATCTGTGGAAAACAACATACATCCCATCTGCCATTATTTCTAATAATTTACAGTCCATTTGCTAATTATTAAGGTTTTTTTGGAGCCCATATTCTTTTTGTTATCATTACAACCCATATTGTGGCCACGGTTAAAAAATTATACGAAATTTTGCATATTTCGGTGCGGTCCGAACTGTTTTTAATCCCAAAATTTCGACTCATATTCAAACTAATTGTAAAAATAAATGTATATCAATATAAAATCCAACAAATTCTCCACGCATAAAAATTAATGTAATTTCAAATCTCGAAATGAAGAAAAGATATTTGAAACTAATTGCCGGTTTGATGTGTTTTAAAAATGTACATCCCATTTCTCATTACTGATGGGCCATTTTCTCCGCCAGCCGAATGAAAGCTCTCCTCGTCTTGAAAGATTTGTAGCCCAATAGGCCTGACAAAGCGACTTACTTGGCAAATCACAAAAAAACTGGGTTGTGGCCGTGGACCGAGTTGTCAGCCTCTCCATGTACAGTACTCTTCCGATGGAATGTTGTTGACCACGTTGACCACGCCGCGCCGAGAGCACCAAGGCGATGGACGACGGTGAGGCCTAGGAAGGGGACGACGCGGAGCCGGGGAGACGCGGCAGTGGATGCCCACGCAGAGAGGAGTACGAGGGTTCACTGGTTCAGCTGTGGTGTGAGGCTGCCACCGCCGCAGGGCCTGGCTAGCGGTGGGAGTAGTAGGGGGCGATGACGCCTCATCGGCAGCACAGCCAGCCACTGGAGGCAGGAGCAGGTGGTCTCCCCGGCGCTGATTTGGGCGGCTGGTGCAAGAAGAGCAGCAATTGAAGAAGCAGCAGGACCGTTTGATTCAAATCCAACGGTTACTGCTGCTAGAATAGTTTGTTGACTAAGTTGACAAGCCCTGCGTACGCATCAACTTAGTAGGCCCATAGGTCAGCCTCCCAACCGGTGCGCCCCAGATGTCAGTGAGAGGAATCATTTTTTTCTTGTAATAAGGAGGCAGTTGATTGCGTGCGGCCAGGCCAGCGGAGGGAGTAGGGTGGGCCGGGGAAGCCTGCGCGGCATCACAGCGGGCCACAAGAGGAGGGAGCAGGCAGTCCCGTCGGTGCTAGTTTAGGCGGCTGGAGCAGGAAGATCACAGATTGAAGAAGCACGTCGGCCGTTGGATGGACATCCAACACTAACTGCTGCTAGAATCATGTGTTCACTGACAAAGCCTTGCGTAAACAAGTCAGCCTCGAAATCTGTGGCATGTACATCCCATTTGCTATTATTTTTATAATTTTTACTCATTTTCTAATTCATATGGAATTTATTGCAGGCCGTTTTTCATTTTTAGAATTGCTGGCCATTTTCTGGTCAGTACCAGGGTCAAAAAATTAACTAAATATGTGGGAAATTTTGAAAATTCGCAATTTTTTGCTGGGGGGAACGAACTATTCTTAATCCAAAAATTAATAGCCATACTAAAACAAATTTTAAAATAAATTAGTACTATGTCATGTTAAATCCAATGAAATACGTATAAGATATCAGTGAAGAACAAAAACAAAAAAGGAAACTTATATCCCATTTGCTATAATTTTTTTTGGAATTTTCAACCCCTTTTGATATTACTTTTAACAGACATTGACCATACTCTTAAGCCAGGTCGAAATGCATCCCTCCTCGTCTTGAAAGATTTGCAGCCCAGTAATTCGGAGGAAACAAATAGGCCTAGCTTGGGTATTCTTCAAAAAGAAATACTGGGCTACCTATTTTCACAAAGAACTGGTGCATGAGCATTTAGCTTTATTTATTTATTTATTTACTTATTTATGTTTAGGGGACCATGAGCATGTACCTGGGCCGGATTCATGTGAGAGCCTCCCTTCCAGTTAATTATGGGCTTCTCTATTGGGCCTTCATCAGTGGGCTGCATGTTATCAACAAGTGGAAAATGTGTTCCGAATTTCAAAAAAAATGTGTTCCGTACGATAAATAGTATGTGCTACGTACAGTACGGGGCACTAAAGGATCGAACCGTGCAACGACTTCCAAAACATTGTGTTTGTCATTCTAACAACACATTTATTCAACCAACAGACGAAATATACTACTGATTGTACATTGAAAACAACAGCAGCAACCAGGGCTGGGGGTGCAACAGAAGCAGTAAGCAGGCCAGAAGAGTGAAGACGCAACTCTCTCTTCCAAACCAAACATCAGCCATCATTACAAAAGGGCTACCAGAAAAGAACAAGTGCATGCATCAAACTAAATAAAGATCCTACTACACCAAGTGTACACATCTAACTAATTGGCTCAGTTAGACATTACTATTTATTAAGCTGTGGAGATTGGCTGACGACTTGAACCAGATGGGTGCCTGACGGAGGAAACTCCACCAGCAGGTCGAAGTCTGATACTTGCGACCCTCTCTCCTACTTTGGGATGCAGAGCGTGGTGGCACATATCAGGGTATGGTGCATGCGGAGATGCATGGTACGCTGTGTACACACAATTTTGCCTGATGAACGAAACCGTGCTGCCATCATGATCCTTGTCGTCGGTTATCTCCTGGTTAATCGGATAATTCAGTCTGACAAACAGAGAGCGTGTACCAAGGCTACTTACCAGCCTCCAGTCAAAAATTCCTGAAGGCCCAGAGAAGCTGGGATCCTGCTCAAAGACCTTGTAGTGACTGTGATTGTATTCCGCGAAATAACACGTCCGGTATGTGCGAATGATCATCAATCTTTCGCCGTCGTCTGATCGAGCCAGGAACCACCTGCAACTGCCATGCCGCTTTTCTTTGAAAGGTTCTGGGATTAGGAAGGGTAGGAACACCAGGCGGCCTACAACATCATATCAAGTTGGAGTCAAATAAAAAAGGGCTGTTGGTTTAGTCAATCTTAAGAACAACATGTTATGAGCCTGAATATTTTTTTAGCAAATGTTGACAGTAATATAAACAAGCCATCATGATATCATAGGAAAGTAACATACTGCTGTAACAACCGTTTTTAGCGATGACTAGAGTAGGCCAGCAATACGTCCAGCCATAGAAGGAGTCGACAGCGTAAATGAAGCCCTTGTGTTCAATGGCATCAGAGAACCATGGAGGATGTATGATCCTGCGATGGACGTGTAGATTTATCCACTTACCGCAATGACCTGTCAGATAGGCGAGACCGCGGTTGAAGAACGCAATTAGCCTGAAGTCTTTATAATTCGCAGATCTTGTGGGCACTTGGCAGATTACAACCTTGAGCAAATCAAACTTGGTATCATGTTGGCTACTGTAAGATTCCGAGTATTCTGGGCCATGGTGCCAAAGCAATGCAGTGTTAATCGAAGGAAGGGGAATCAATCGCCGGGTCTAGACCTCCAGGAGCATCCAGCTGCCGCGACCGTCGACGAGCACCATCCAAGACGTGTTCATGCCGACCCAGTACATACCATTAATGTAGTTGAGGCTGACGGGGATCGGATTGCAGTCAAGGGGGTTGATGGTCGCCACCCTACGATCGTTATGCTGCGTGACACGCCGTTTCTGAAGATCAGGCGGCATCAGCAAGCAAGGAGCTGGCTTAAAAAGCTCCGGCCTGAGGGCTTTGGATAAACGGTACAGCCGCGACGAGCACGCGGAGAGTGGCATGGTACTGAGATTGTCCACACGCGAAACAATGAGCTTGATTACCTCTGTGGGGAGCGAATTCCAGCCACTCTTTCGGCGGACGCTACTCGGTTCTGCCATTGTTAGTGCTTGGGTTTCGGACGAGGGGGGAGGCGCCTTAGCGGGGATGGAAGATTGGACGAGATTATGTGCGGACAAAGATGGAGAAGCGAATATGTGCTGCGGGAAGTGGACAGGTGATGATGACTACAGCATGCCACTTGACTTACGAGACACATACCGGCAGCATAGGGTCATGCCGATGCCAGACAACTTGCTTGAGTGATCACAGTGCCGGTACTCCCTACAATGCTATGCCCTAACTTGCTTGAGTAGAGTCGTAGAGTAGGACTCTACTCTACTACTAGCACCGGAGGAGTAGTATATTCTAATCTAAAATAGTTACAAACTTCAATGCCCGAGCGTGGAACGACTACGAACCGTGCTCAAAGACCGTGTCTATGTGGTGTTTGGACATGGGCGACAACCTCAACGCCAACGGTGCAGCTCCCGTTGCACCGTATGTGTTTCTGTCCTTCCTGTTCGAAATCGTGGTAAAATTCATGTTTCTACTCTGTATCCTACTACTATGCTAGTCCACATGATTAGTTGCGAACGACGACTTCTTCCCCGACCTCGGCAACCTCATCCTCGACGACATGGGCGACAACGTCAACGCCAGCAACCAGTGATATACAGGGTGTAGGAAGCGGTTTGGGAATTTGCATGCCTTTCCAACCAGTGAGATACTCCGTACAAAGTATGACAGAGAGATAACCATATAGAAGGAAGCTAAAAGTAAACAATCAAATGAGCATTTTTGCATTTGTTTTGCATTGAATCGTTTCACAAGCTTGACTAGTGTTGTTTTTCTACTTTTACAAAAACCGCATCGTAATGTTAGTACTCCCTCCGTCTAGGTGTATAAGTCTTCCCTCCTTGGTCACGGTGCACAACCGAAGATGACTTATTGACCTGGACGGAGGGACTAGCACAGTCTGCAAGCATATATCGAGAGAGACGTGTAGTGCGATAGTGGAAAAAAAATTACTTGTATATGAGACCAGGTCTCACGGTTAGCAGGTGAGACCCGTCCTAATGGATGACATGTGGCTTTTAAGTGGGGGGTGGGGGATGCTTTGTGATTTGTGAATGCCACGTGTCATCCATCAGGATGGGTCTCGCGTGAGACCTGGTCTCATAGAATTCTTTTCCTGCGATAGTATATAGGAAAGTTTGTGCTATATGCACGTACTTGCAAAATGCGTACGAATATACAAGGTTTCCAAAATTTCCCTTTTACATACTTAATTAAGGACGCTAAAAATTCCTGAACGTTCGGGATTTATCATTTGCGTCCCAAAACTAATGAGATCGCCTTACGAAACAAAAATTATACTCCTCCTAAAAGCCACGACGCTCGCATGAGCGCTTGCGGAGCGCCACGAGTGCCCTGGTGCGCGGCCGTTTCCTAGCGCGCCGAGACAACGCCTCTTCCTCAGCCTCGCAACTCATGAGGTGCTGATTGGCGGCTTGCCGGCAGGCGAGCGCAATCTCACCGGTGTGGTGATCCGGTGCAAACAGGTACTCCTCCTCGCTGGAAGCATGCACCCGGTCCACGTACCGCCAAGCGTAGATGAGGCGCTTGGGCCCGACTGCACTCAGGGCGTCGGCACAGGCGTCCTCCGCCACCCTCATGGCCCTCGCATGAGCCTTCTGCCAAAGAGCCAATTGCCTGACTCTCTCAGACGCGACATAGGCCTCCCAGGTAGCTTGTTTCGCGGTGCGCTTCTCTTCCTCGGCCTTCTTCTCTGCCTCTATTTTGGCGCGCTCTGCTGGAGGCAAAGCCTCCCACAAGGCGACATCCATTTCTTTCCAAAGCTCCTGAAGGCTGGGGGGCTCGGCGGGCGGCGCGGCGTTCTCCTCGTAGTGGGGAGCCGACAAGTCCTCCGGCGCGCGTGCTGGCGAGATTGGGAACACCGATGCGTCCACCTCGACGCGTCGCGACGAGGAACGGAACGCCGACGCATCCTCCTCGACTAGTGGCGGCGAGGAACGGAACAGCGACGCGTCGCGTAGCGGCGAGGAACGGAACACTGACACGTCCTCCTCGACTAGTGGCGGCGAGGAACGGAACAGCGACGCGTGACCGTTCGCGCTGTGCAGTGAGGGGCTCCTAGGGCTTAGGAGGGGCGATGCCATGGTGGTCGACGTGAGAGGGAGGGGGAGGAGATAGCGATGGACGTGAACGTGAGGGGGAGGAGATAGCGATGTCGTGGGAGGCGCAGTATTTATAGCGAGCAATGGCACACCTACGTAAGGTATGGACTGAGCTGCACTAACTTAACTGCCGGTCCAGTTGCGTCACTGACATGTGGGCCAGACCCCTGTTGGGCCCATATGTCAGTGACCGAATGCACCTGCAGTTAAGTAGCAGCTACGTGGGCATATTTGTTGGAGTAAATTACGAGGGAGCGAAGGGGTGGAAATATTGTTGGTCACAATGGATTGGACGAGCGTGGGAGGGAGAGTCATGCATGCAGATTTTTTCACACGGGGTGGAGTGGTGGGACCGCCAGAGGGAGAAGGAGAGTTTGGCAGGCATATTGTTTCCACACATGCAGAGGAAAAAATTTGGAGATGAACGGGCTTCTTGCAGGTATGGGGAATGGTGCATAATAAGTCATCTTGCATGCCGGGCTAGGTATAGTCTCAAGTCATTAAAAACAAACACGCCCCACACTTGTTCATATTTCAAGGTGCACTAAATTATCACATGCGATGATTAAGGCTGTCCATAATGGTGGTATCTTAGCTGGTATCATGCACACGGGAATAGCAAACATGCTGATGTGGCAAAGAATTAAAGAAGAGAGGGGGGTTAGAGTAACTAGAGTTCATGCATGCATTGGTAAACACATTTTTTTGTGGAGACTTTTGCAGACTTCAAAAACTATTCCACAATGTGTCAACATTCACAATGTCAAATCAATATTTTTACACTCACTATAAAACGTAGTTCTTATACTCCCTCCGTCTAGGTGAGCAAGTCATCTTAGATTATGCACTGTGACCAAGGAGGAGGGGAAAACGAGAGATCTTAATGTTTATTTGCTAATTAATAGCATTGCATGCAATGAACTAACCACTGGATGTCGTGTTTGGTAGTCTCAAGTCATTAAAAGCATGCACACCCACATCTCCTATTGGTTGATATGTCAAGAAACAAGAAACGAGGTAGAAGTTAATGCACCGCGCCTAAGTGTTTTGGGAGTATTGTAGATATTGATATTTTTAGTATAAATTTGGTCGTGGGATTTCATTGATGCCTGTCAAAGCGTTGACAGGTCTGCTATGCGGACCTGAAGATGAAAGCGTTGAGCATCTCGAAGTTGATCAACAATCTTCAATTGTCAAAGATTAGCCGTTCGGCCAATAAGGTGGCACACTTAATCGCTAAGTATAGCTTTGCCAATAGATTAGATGGTATTCTTGTAAATAACGTACCGCCCTATGTGGTGAATATTGTATCGAATGAGTGTACTGGTGTGGCTGGTTAATTAATATAAGGTGGTGTTCAAAAAAGTATAAATTTGGTCAAACACTTTGCAAACGGTTGACGGGAGTAAAAAGGACCAGAGGGAGTATCATGCATGCGGAGTAGGCAAAAAAAATTGCTTGTCTAAAAAAGGCAAAAAATTGCTCATTTATAGTCGGTCGAAGTCTCAAAGGGCGCGACCGCGCGAGGGAGGCAAAGGTCGTGGGAGGTGCGATGTTTGACGGAATTAAGTGAAGTTACATCCACGCGCCGGCATGGCGTGCAAACAGGCAGAAGCTATACCGTCAGGCCTACGATATGGGTCTAGTAGACATGACATCTAGTGGGTCCCGCATAGTTCTCGAGAACTCTTTGGGGGCTTGTAGCCGTTTATCCACCGGGCAAGCCAGCAACCCCACGCCGTTCATATGCCCTACTCGTCCCCGTCTTCTACCTTAAAATAGTTCGCTCCCAGTCGTCCCGTCCTTTCACATTAGTTCGCTCCTAGTTTTTTTGCGGGGTACAATAGTTCAACTTCTCCTAACCCTCCTCCAAAATCCATGGCCTCCCAAATCTCCATGGTCACCGCTGAGTACCAGGTTAGAGCCATCACCGACGATCAGTTCATCGTCATCTACACACGTGGATCCGAGACGGTGAAAGCATGGCTTGCTTTCTTCCTACGCATGTTCAACAGTTCAACAGATGAGTGGGTCGCTGGGCTAGATGTTGAGTACACCACAGTCCTGGGACGAGAGAAGGATCTAAAGGACGAAGAGAGGAAGAAGCCCGCCGTGATCTAGGTTTGCATACATAACGTTTGCTTGGTCTACCACATATGCCATGCCGACGTTGAGTGCCAGGATTTTAAGAACTTCCTCAAGGACAAAAGAGTGAAATTCGTTGCTGTAGGCTTTAAGAATGACAATGATGTCCTGCGTCGGATAGGTCTCGTTGTAGGCCAGCCCTTCGATCTCCAGAAGGCAAGCCTGGTGTCCTCCTCTCAACCTTCAATGCTGACCCTGGCAGCAGCCACGATTGATCCTTCGTACGGTAAACTGAAGAAACCTCATCACGAGTTTCATCATGCATGGGAGTCGAAGACATTAGATGAAGATCACATCCTGTACGCAGCAATGGATGCCTACCTTTGTTTAAATATCTACAAGGGTTGGATGAAGAAGCAGAGCCTAGTGTCCGGTTCAAGCAAAGAAGCGTCAGCGAAGAGGAAGATGAAGAGGGACGAGGACGAAGTCGAGGACGTGGACGTGGACTCGGACTAAAAGTAGGTGGCAGTGCCGTCGCTCATGCTGGTTCTACTGCAGTGTCAAGCGGACTAGTTGCTTATTAGTTTATTTTCAAGGGTGTGTTGTGCTGAGGCCCCAACAGAACTATGGGGCTGTTTGGATTGTGACTATCTTTGCCATATGTTGCCACATGATTTTTGCCACATTTGTCACACTTGCCTTATTTGAGTTTCTCAAATTGTTAGCCATACTTTGGCTTGCCTAAGGGAATCTTGCCACACTTTTTGTGTCTATGACATGTGGGGTTCACTGCTCATAAAAAATTCCTTGTCTCAAATGTGGCTAGAACCAAACACCTACCTAACTTGGTCAAACTTGCCTAAGGTTAGGTGTGGCAAAGTGTGGCAATGTGTGGCTAGGAACCAAACAGCCCCTATATTTATGTTCTTTCTCGTTATTTGAACTCTTTAGTACGTACAGTAGTACTAGTACTATGTCTTAGTACTATTCTTCTTGCAATTGGTACTACTGCTCGTATCTTCGTGTTCCTACTGTACTTAATACGTTTGTACTAGTAGTATAATTTGGGTCAGTCGATTTGTGAAAGAAGTTCGACGGAGTGAAGGAAGAAGACGACAAAAGAGGTGGAAGCAGCCCTTCTAGCCATCCATGTTGCATCAAATGACTCACATGAGTCGACTAACCCAAATTGCTCCTTCAGGTTGCAGGATCCACGTGGCATTCAAGGTCTCGAAGGTAGATTCCACGTTGGCACCCGGTTTGCGGGCTCGACGCATGCGCGACCGGCATCCGCCGCGACAGCCACCATGCGCGCCTCCTTCGCACGGGCGGAGACGACAATGACACGCTAGTTCCTCCTTGCCGGCATGCTGGAGCACGAGCTCGTCCTCCTCTTTGTACGATGCGTGCATAGACGCGACTCCACCGGCTGCTCGCGTGCTTCGCAACGCGGCGGCATCGCGAGGAGGGACTGCAGACGACGCGAGCGGGCGAGCCTTCAGCTTCATGGCACAGGGATGGCGGCGACACGGCGGTGATGGGCGAGAAATTGTTGGCCAGAGCAGGCAGGCGCCGGCATGCGCAACGGCGGCGGCGGCATATTGATGAGTGCGCGTGTGGGAGCTTACTTTAGTTTTATATATAAGGTTGGTCAAACTTAAAAGAAAACCGTACTAGTACACGTAAACATTAGACTTAGGCAGCGCTTTTATTAGTTACTAGCTTATGTTCTTGCCCATTGTGACCAGCCTTAGTACCACGGCCAGGATACGGAATCCTGTGCAAGTGCGTGAACCGCGGCCGCGCGGTCGATCAAACGGTGCGTCACCGTGTCGCGCTCGAAGGACATCCACCGAACCTTTTTTTGTGTGTGAAAACAATCCTCGAATATTACTCAACTTTTTTTCCTGTGAAAGTTCTTGACGCTACAATATTTCCATATATTTGAATTTAGCTCCAGTTCGTGTTTATTTGGATTTGGACGTTTTAGGTGCGCCCTAGTTTTTTTTAATACTGATTCTGTGTGTGTGACTGAGAGAGAACGTGTGTATGTGTCCATATGTGTGTTGTGGCGGAAGGGCAATGTGGAGACGGTGTGCGTGTGATACAGACATAGAGAGGTGTGAATGTGCAAATGATCGTGCATGAGTGAGACATAGACAGATGCCATATGTTGTGTATACATGAGAGAACAGTCTTCTAGTTTACTTGTGTGTGTGAGAGAGAGAGAGAGAGGGAGAGAGAGACAGAGAGAGGAGCATCCGTAACACAACAACCATCTATCTAGATTTGTCCGTCCCTCGCACGGTCGCATGCAACACATGCATCAACACGCACATTTTGACACCCTCACCCGGCCCCTGCCCACCTCAAGGCCCGCACAATCTCTTCGTGAATACCCATTTCTCTCCTTAGGTTTGTTTTCTCTCAATATCTGACACACACACACGCACACACACACACACACACACACACACAGAGAGACACACACGCAGCACAACACACACACACACACTCCCCCAAGCACACAATTCATCCCCATCCAAGGTTATACAGCAATCACTCCCGCTTGTACTTCTTTGCACCCCAACATGCACAACACCTCAATCTTCAAAGAGGGCAACAAGCAGATCGAAGACGGTGACCACACCACGCTAGAGAATGCGGGGTCATTTGGAAGCAGGGTGATGTGACGATGGCTGACTGACTCCTCCCCCACCCTCTCTCTCTCTCCCGCACAAAATTACCAATCCCTCTCTCCCCCGCACAAAATTGTCAATCCCTCAACCCACGAGATCCTTCCCCTCTCGTCCATGTTTTTCCTGCTCTCTCATCAAACATGTTGTCTCTTCTCCTTCCACGTATATAGAATCCAGATGCACACGCATCTCATGTATATTACATGTATGCATCTTTCTCACAGACCTAACTTCTTCCTCTCTCTTTCTCTCTCTCTCTTTGTCTCGTTAGGTTTGTCTCCTACTCTCTCATCCACATACATACAATCTTTCCCGCCCTATCTGCTCCATCTTCAAAAGCTCTCTCTGCACATTTCATTCACACATTGGGATATGTCAAAATGTTGCTTCTATAATGGCTGATGTAGAGTTACGGTTGTTCTTGTTGCATCCTACAAAGTAATAACTATGAAATGCATTTAGATTCTCATTTGACTGGGATTATGTGAGTTTGAGCATGTTGTGAAGTACTATAGACCTTGTATACATCTTGGGATTCGACAATGATTGTAACTATTGAATTGTATAGACCATTACATTCGAAGTCAATAGCCTAATATATTTATTTCACAATTTCAACAAATGATTAGTTCACTACAAACTAAGAAAGCAAATGTGTACTCCCTCCATTTTTATTTAAGTCCGCGTATTAGCATTGGTCAAAGTCAAGTTTTGTAAACTCTCAAAATGCTTAGAACAAAAATATTAACATATACAATAACAAATAAATACCATTAGATTCATTATTGAATGTACTTTCACATCATACATATTTGTTATGGTAAATGTTTATATTTTTCTATAAACTTGGTCAAACTTTAGGAAGTTTGACTTCGGTCAAACCTAATATGTAGAGTTTACTACTACTACTCGCTAGTTGCTTAGCCGAATCACTCAACACGCCACACGAGGAGTCTAGTGTCACATTGAGGTCGGCGGGAAAATCTCCCGCGACCCTGATTCGAGCAGTGGGAAGTTACCATCATAGCCTTCGGAACAGGCCTACAGATGACGCTTGGCAGGGGGCTATTTTCGTAACTTCAGGTTCACCCTAGCCAGCCAACCCCACCCCGGGACCCAGAGTAGTACACCTGAATACTCCCCAATTTCTATCCCCGCCGCAAAATAGACTTCTCCACGGCACCGCAGCCTTTGTGCTCCTCCCCTTTACATCCGCACACTCGTCCACCGCAGCGCATCTGCCTAATTGACGACCTCGTACACCGCACTAGAGCCGGTCCACCGTCGTCGTCGTACACGGAGCCTCTTCCCCGGCATCGTCTTCCACGGTCTCGTATCTGCTTCCCGGAAGCCGACGCCAAGCGCAAAAGTACCACCGTCGTGGACAATGAACTGACTCCCGTTGCCGACCATGACTAACAAAGGCCGCCGCGACCATCGTTCTCCTCCTTGATTGGTAATGTGTGTATTGAATCACTTAGCAGTACATGTGCAGTTCCAATTTTGTTCATACCTACCCTTCAAATTTCCTGGGTGCTATTCTTCCCGTAAAAGTAATTGGTTATAGCCTTCATTGTCCAACAGAATATCATCTTGTAATTGTGCGTCGCTCTTGTATTGCGTTGTGCTTGGGTAGGTTTTTCATCTGCAACCAATAGTGTGGCAAATGATGGAAAGGTTTTTAGAACTAGCAAAATGCCCATGCATTGCACGCATCAAGATGCATTTGTATGAGTAGTTTATCTTGTTGGAGATGCTCTAACATGGCAGACGAGTGCTTTAATGTTGCCCACAAGATGCGTGAGTATTACTAGTAGTATATTTTTCTTGCCATGTTGAGATTTTAAAACCACGAGTGCGAACATGCATAGGAGCAATGAAGATCAAACACGGGATATTTGGGACATCTTCAAGGAGCATGGCAAGTTAAAGAGGAGCTGCACTGAACCTGTAAAACGAGCTTTGGTAAGTAACACCCTTTCAATTACTTTCGTGTAGCCTCGTGTTCTTCGATGTGTATATGTTGTAGTTTCTGTTTCTCTTAAGCGTGGTGTTCTTCGATGTGTAATAAGAAGAGTCTTAATCGTCCTAATGCTTTCGTTTTTAGCTTGATGTAGGAAGTGGGTGTTCTCACCTTGTAGTCTGTTTTTATTTATTTATTCCTTTTGAATTCACTTCTCCGAGTTTTGTTTATCTGGCTTCTACTAAATGTATCTAGGTTGCTCTGAGTATTGATCTAAAAAAGAAGTAATTTCATGTCAGGATGCAGTTCTTGAGAGGAGGGAAGTATGGTCAACCTCGAGATCATGTTTCCAAAATGAGGCTGGATTACACACAAGGTGCCAGTTCCCTAATGATGCTGGATTAGACACAAGGTGCAAATTCCCAGATGATGCTGGATTACACACAAGCCAGGTGGAGTTGTCAGCTGTTCGTGTCCTCGTGGCATTAGTAAAGGCTGAAAGAAAGCGTGCAGCAGCCCTTGAGAATGTAGCTGAGTTCCTGAAGAAGCGAAAAGAGCAATCATATGCTCTCTTCACCCAAGCCAAAGAAGAGATGGAAGAAGCCAGAAATAAGCTAGCAGAGGCAGAGCAGGCTAGGCGTCTCCTTCTATCTAAAACTGTTGTCAATACAAAATTTCCTTCATAATAGCTAGGTTCAAATGTTTATCCAGTCAGCATGCCTGTTGTGATGTCCGTACATCTACTGATGTGGCACAAAATGTTTTTTTCGGGTCATGTAATAACATCAATTACTTTCCAAACAATAACAGACGAAGCATTGGACATGGTATAGTTCATGCGCAAGCCCGACATTCCAAGTTCAACTTCCACATCAAACTCATGTTCACAGATATCTGCACATTCATACATAATGTCCACAACCATGATTCACTTCAAAGCCAAAAAAATGTGAGGAGAGTTATAAATAAAGAAAATCCTCTACTAGTTCCTGCTACCAGTGCGAGCACAACAAGTCAAGACCATGCGTAAATTAATTATATTGTAGTCATTTTTTGTGTTCTAAAATGCCTGCTGGCTCACGGAAGGACGTGTTGCCGGCACACGCGCGGATTCAATGAAGGCAGGCGGGGCAGTTTTAAGCTGGTTGCACGCGGCAAGGAGGCGTGCTCAGCCGGGCCTGCAATGAGTGCGGCCCTCTTGGCCGGCGCGCCGGTTCAATGCCTGCGCTATGAGAGGTCGCGTCCGTGTCAGAGCAATCACTCCCTCCAGTCCTTTTTTTGGGTATAACAAAATCTCATTTTCCATTCACATTTTAGTGATAGGATTTGTGCGTGTGTGTCTGTGAGAGAGAGAGAGAGGAGACGGTAGTCAGGGTTGTCTGATCGGTAAACAAATGAATAATGTCAGTCTGGGATGGAGACGAAAAGGAGACCGCAACAAATGTTGTGTCTACAGGAGAGATAGAGAGAGTAATTTTAGTGGTATGAGTCATATGTAGAGACATATAGGGTGTGTGAGAGAATCCCATAGAGAGAAAGACAAAGTGAAAGATGAGTGGAGACTGTGTGTTTGGCGGTGAAAAAGAAAGCTTAGGTACCGAGTGATACCAGAGAACAGTAGAGACGTGAGAGATAATGAAAACCGTGTAATTTATAATGATAGGGAGAGTGTGACACTTCTCAAGGGAGACGTCGAGAGACCATGTTTGCGAGGATAGGAGCAACATGAAGTGAGCGTGCGGGTGAGCTGGAGAAAAGAGAGTGATAGCTACCTGAAGGAGCATGCATGCGAGAGAGATGGGCGTGAAAGGAGTGAACAAAAAAGGGATTCAAATATTTGAATTCGAGATGATGATACATGTAATCCATACTCGAACCAAAATTGATCTATCAAACATGCATACTCATATGAATTCATGCACATCTATGTTATTTAATATGTAGATATTACTGATCCATACATTTTAGTAGAACATAATTTGGTTAATTTTTTTCGAATTCAACCTTAAGATTCCGAGATCGTTGTATTTGTAAATCATATTATACATATAAAGGAGTAGAATTCTTTGTTGTGCTTTTGAAAGTATATATATAAAAAATGATGTATATAGAATGTAATTCCAATTGAAAATGGATCCCACCCGAAAAAATAGAATACAAACAGGATTCGAATTGAGTTGGCATGGTAAACGTGCACTCTGCAAAATTTGAACGAAGCGGGGAAAGTCGCAGTAACCGCCCGAAACCAAAATCTGCGATATGGAAATCACTACTGCCTATCCCTGCCACGCAAAGCCTATATGCTAGATTCTATAGGTTTCGATAGGGGTAGGTTTGTAATTTCACCCAAACGTGACGTAACCGCCTCTCACCCGGATTCATACACGGTGGGCGCCAAAACACAATGTGTCCTCGGCCGAAATCGACTCCCTCCCCGATTCATATTCATACACGGTGGGCGCCAAAAACAAACTCTCGTCGGCAAATATTCGGTGTATGCGAGATTACCGTCCTATCCCCAACCGACTAGTGTTGTTGTGATGTAGTAGAAATTTAAAACGGGGGCTAAGTTTGTAAATTTCCTCACATTTGAGACAAGCGTGCCCTGAATACACGGTTCCCCCTTCCTCTCTACCTCCCTTTTCCCCATTCGTACTCTGTAGGCGCCAAAACACCCTCTCCACCCCACCCTCCTCCGTCCGCTGCCGTCCGCCACCCCATCCACCACCGTCCTCCTCCACCATGTCGGAGCTGATACCCCGACGCCGTCGTCCATTACAAGAGATCGACCTCTCTCATCCACGGCTTCGGACCGGCATCCTTGCATCTCGTCCTCTCGCTTCATCCCGGCCGTCGTCCACCTTGCTGGCGTCGCTCCTACGACCGTCTCGTCCACCGCGCCCCGCCGCCACTGTCTACCCTCCTAGATCTGCTTCCACGCCGCCGACAGCCATCGCTACCGCAACACCGTCAAATTCTCAGCAGATACCTACACGGCGCCGCACCGTCAAATTCTCAGCAGATGCCTACATGGCGCCGCACCAGAGGCTGTACTCTTTTGTATCTGCTCAACTTATTTATCGCAGCAAGAAAATAGATCGCCACTGCTTTACTCTGATTTCTTGTCTTGGTTGCGAAGTTGCCTTTGTCCGGTTTGCACCTTCAGATCCGCCATGGCACGCTCAACACCATACTCGCAATGCTTATGGTTTTCCCCTTTTATATTCCACACTAGTTAAATCACAGTAGACTAAATTTCAAAATTGGGCCAGTCAATTTTTCAAAGCTCGCCGGAGTTCACCGGTGCGATCGAAGGGGCTCGGGTGGTTGTGGGGCCTCGCTGAACGAAGAAAACTCAACGCGGGTGGGGGTGGGGGTGGCGGAGGAACACAGGCGGTGGGGGTCGGTGGTCCGGCCGGCGGCCCGTGCAGTGTTCTGTATGGGAAGAATCAGAGACGAGGAAGAAAAAGGGTTAGGAGATGTAGGATCGTCATCCAACCGCCTGAAATGGTCGAGAGACAGCTAGGAGTTGCATTCTTAATGCGCTCTGGTTCATCATGTGTGGGCACTGCGCAACCAACATTTTATTATCCCAAATCTACTAGCTCTTCTTTACCATGTTCCTCTTCCGTTCTTCTTTAATATGTACTCTCTCCGTTCCTAAATACAAGTCTTTGTATAGATTCCACCATGGACTACATATGGAGCAAAATGAGTGAATCTACACTCTAAGATGTACCTGGATACATCTGTATGTGATCCATAGTGGAAATCTCTACCAAGACTTATATTTTGGAACGGAGGGAGTATGATAGTAGTACAATATGTTCCTTGTACTAAAGATGAGCAGGGACATTTGCAGTGTAGAGGTCTATACGGCCGGTTGTGATGGACACTTTGAGCCTCTTTGATTCGTAGGATCTTGTAAACATAGGAATAGGATTTGTAGTGGCCTGCCCACTTGAATCCTATAAGAATAGCAAGGAAATGTGAGGAGCTGTGTCGCCTTTGAGAGTTACATTGATATTAATAGTACCACACCTTCACTTGAAGAGAGCTGGTATCCAAAGCCTTTCAAGCCGTACCGGCAATACTAGCACATATATTCCAGCAAGTTCCACTTTGCTGATTTTACTCTGATGCTTAAGGTTTTCCCGTTATATCTACACTATGATCTATGTAGCTGCTTTGTGTCGCACTAGCAGCAGTCCACTCTTGAAGCTAAACACTGCAATGACTTACAAAATTGGCACCAAGGCATTGAGTGCCACTCTGGAGGCAATGAAACTCATACGCTCCCCACCTGTTGATTCTTGTTCAGAATATCATCCTAATGACTATTCTAACCTCGAGGAGTCAAAGGAAGATGGCCTGTCCTATTCACCCATCAAGGTGCCTGTTCTAATTTGGCAATGATTTATTGATTGTGGGTATCTTGCATATGTTGTCTTGCATTTCTTCTACTTTGTTGCACCGCCATCTGCTTAGTTTACTCATCATATATGTCGAGATGCCATGTCCATCCATTATCAATACATATTCCATTTGTCATCATACCATGTTTTTCCACTCAAATGTTGTTCTTGTGCATCGGACATCAAAAAGGAAGAGGGTGATTGCCGAACCTGAAGGAGCACCAGCAAAGTCCTTGAAAAACATGGTGGTGACGGAGAAATCAGACAACACCCCACTTATATTGGCTGTACAACCAGTGACACAAAATGTAGGACCGGCTCCAGCAGACTGTACCCATACTTCACTGACCACACCACTAGCCCCACCACATAGGACCTGCACTCCAGCAAAAGGTATACCGATTTCATTTGCCATAGCACCAGCTGTACCACAGAAAAATCCCACTCCAGCAAAAAGTACAGCAAGTCCACCGGCCGAAGACCTATCCCAACTGCAGAGACGGCCAATTCCTGCAGATTGGAACCCCATTCCATTTATTCCTAGTTTAAAATACAATGCTTTCAATGTTGTTAGGGACTACGTGCATATATTCCCATCATGGGAAGATTATTGTGAAGACAAACACCATTTTCACATCTTCCTGTCCAACTTACGTGTAAGTGCTATTATTCATGGCTATTATTTTCCTATTTTCTGCTGATTGAACACATCAATGATTTACATTACATTGTTGTAACTAGGCGAGGGTCAATCTGGATAGTCATGATGAGCAAAGCTTGCTTGTGCTTTTCAAGGAAGCATTGCAGCAGTATCGGTGTTACCTGAGGAAATCACACTTTGATGGCAAGTCTATAAACGAATTTATGGTGAAGTCTCTTGTGCTAAATTTAGAAGACATTAAATGGAAAAACCTTGTTATGCACGGGTCTCGTTCCCAGGATGAGGTACTGTCTATGAAATCACATGACAATTTGAACTTCTACTTTTCCGCATGTGCCTTACGGATCTTTTTTGTAGGAAATCTGCTCGAAGAAGAATTTCCGGTTTGACAAGAATGACAGGATATCTCAAATATGCTGCCCGCTGCTTTGCTCTTGTTAGTACGTGTTGTCCTGTATCACTGTACTTGCATACATACCTGGTTCATTATGTGACAGCAGTATGCATGATAGCTTGCTTATCAATTGTTCGCTCCAAATTATTTGATCTGTATGAATGGTTACATTAGTGTAGAATATATCCAATGCCAATGTTTTTTAGCTCTACATTGTTCTTGTAAGTACATGCTGTCCTTTATCAGTGTACTTATAATGACAGGTAGTTGTTCATGTACCATCACTCTGCAACTTATTTTCCTTTGCCCTCCATTTTCTACACATCAGATCTATATTTACTCTTACCATAAGGTTGGTACTGAGGAAGTTTAGCTGTGCATTGCTCTTGGCTGTACCTTTTGCCTGTATCGCTGCACTTACATTTATAGCTACTTGGTTATGTAGCATCACTCTTCATCTTATCTTAAATATTCTCCATTTTTTCGTATATTATCACATCTATATTTACTCTTAACAAAATGTAGAATAAAGTCAATGCTTTTGAAGAAGATTCTGTGGTAAACTTCTTGAATTGCCCCCCATCAGCATGGACAAGGCCTTTATAGAGCCCGTCTTCACCAATAATGTAAGTTTGTCCATCTCAAGCCTTCAAACTTTGTTGTATATATTTGGTTAGGCATGACCGCAATAGCTGTTTATTTTTGGTGTTTGCATCAAATTGCTTGTTTAAAGTTTATTATATGTAGTTCATAAACAAAAGTTTGTCCTTTCTCAATTTAAGTTTTCAGTTGTACAACCAAGTTCTTTATTCATACCATGTAAATTAAACTATACAGAGCAAGTGATCTTCTTTTGCACTGCATGTATGCTTCTGTTCTTCATTTGTAATCTAGTGGTGTGGTGAACCTACCCACTACAGCACAATGTCATATTCTGCAATGTCTTAACTATGAAAAATGTCATATCATTCTACTATTATTTAAACCGTCTCTTTATTTGCCAATCTGAAATGGTATAATTGACAGCACACTAACCATTGATACTTATGAGTTCTTGATCTGTAATCCAGTGGTGTGGTGAAGCTGCCAACTCCTTCACAATGTTATTTCCTGCCATGTCATGACCTGAACAATACCATATTGTGTTAATGCAAATTTAAACTGTGTCACTTTATTCGTCAGTAAGAAATGTGATGAATTGTCAGCATTGATACTTTTATGTGCAAAACCCGTCATCTGTCTGCTTGTTTATCTTTCAAAGTGAAGAAGATATAAGTGTTGAACAAGTGCAGTCTCATCATCTTGCTCAGCTGCTTGCGCTGCAGCTCCCCAGCAGGGCTAACCTTTCTTGAACTCTATTGAAGTGCTATCGGTTTTGTATATTATTTTGTCGGCGTGTTTATTTGCACTGGTGGCGATCTTTGATGCCCAGTGTATGTAATCTGCTGTCTGCTTGTGCTTTATTATCATAGTGGCGAACTTTGATGCCCAGTGGATGTAATATGCCGTAATTTCTTTATTTTATAGTATAGGTTTTTTCTTATTCACGATGATGTAGTTATTTTACTGTATATATATCCTGTCTTCGCAGTAAACCGGCCAAACTGTAAAATTACGGTACATAATCGGGTCGTTATGCAATCACGATGTAGGTTGGGCCTGAAACGTGCCGATCAGCTCACGGGCCGGCAGCAGCCCGAAATGAACCCCGACCCATGATTGTGCGAATCAAATCACGTAATTTTAACAGGCCGAAAAATTATCTCGGTCCTTGTTTGGCCCAATCAGATATCGACTGCGAGCATGCCGGATGCAAACTGGGCCGTAGTTAGGCCCAGCTATATGACGGGCTTTTAACAGGCTGAAATTAATATAGGGCCGAAATGTTAAACGGGCCCTTAACAGGCCAAAACTAATTCAGGCTGAATTACTAAGTGGGCCTTTAGCAAGTGGGCCCAAAAGCATAGTGTCCAGTTGACGGGCCGAATCTGATATGGGCCATAATTAGGCCCAAAACCTCTTAAAGGGTCGGACCCGATCTGGGCCGTAATTTGGCCCAAAACGTGGTAGGCTTTTAACGGGCCGGATCTCATATGGGCCACTATTAGTCCCGGAGCGTGGCAGGCCATTAATAGACTGTATCAAATATGGGCCGGTATTTGGCCCAAAACATGGCTGCCAGTTAACGGGCCGGCCTACTAGGGTCCTCAAAATCTTGTGGGCCTACAGCTGGGCCGGCCCATTAATGTCGGTGAAATCTCATGGGCCTTTAGCTGGGCCGGCCCATTATGATCCGCAAGAATATTGTGGGCCTTTACCTGGGTCGGCCTATTATGGCACACAAAAATCATGTGGGCCTGTACCTGGGCCGGCCCATTATGGCCCGCGAAATCTTGTGGGCCTTTAGCTGGCCCAGCCCATTATGGTCCGCAAAATCTCGTGGGCCTTTAGCTGGGCCGGCCCATTATGGTCCACAAAATCTTGTGGGCCTTTAGTTGGGCCGGCCCATTTAAACTTGTTGGGCCGTGCCACGTGTCGACGTATCATAGGCGCCTTCTGTCCAGTGAGTGGATGACATCTGTCCCGACGATGGGCCGACACGTGTTTCCTCTAGCCAATGATGATTTTACACGTGGAAAATCCCCATAGGTCGGGGCTGTTAACGGGTTATCGGATCCAAAACCTGACCCAATAGCTTAACGGCGTTCCGTTACGGTGGATGCCACGTGTCGGTCACCCTTGACGAAAGCACTTCTATGACGCGCGATTTATCGTCATGGAAGTGGACACTTCCGTGATGATAATTTTGGTAATGTCATGGAACACTTCTACGACAGCACAGGTATGACTATCTTGATTCTGTCATAAATTTTTCATGGATGTACATGCATGACAAAAAAAGCGACCTACTATGACAAACACGTATCATCACGGAAGTGGATTTTTTTGTAGTGAAAGCAATAGCAACATACTAAACGATCAAGTGCTAAGCTAACGGAATGGGTCAAGTCAATCACATCATTCTCCTAATGATGTTATCCTGTTAATCAAATGACAAATCATGTCTATGGTTAGGAAACATAACCATCTTTGATAAACGAGCTAGCCAAGTAGAGGCATACTAGTGACACTCTGTTTGTCTATGTATTCACACATGTATCATGTTTCTGGTTAATACAATTCTAGCATGAATAATAAACATTTATCATGATATAAGGAAATAAATAATAACTTTATTATTGCCTCTAGGGCATATTTCCTTCACCCGCGACGTGCCGTACTACCTTACCAGACATGCGGTACTACCGCAAGGGCCTGCGGTACTACCGCGGGGCACCGCGTACTACCGTATGCGCGGCAGGAGCTAGACCAACCCTGATGCGTTGAAGCAAAGAGTGGTAGAACTGCCGGAGCAGTACTACCGCTCCCCCTTGCGGTACTACCGCAAGGCAGGGTTTGTCTAGGCTGGGAAGGCACAGACGAATAAAAATACATCCGTGGCTACTTCCGCTGAGAATCGGTCTGTGCAAAAATCCGACGCGGTACTACCGCAAGCCCGGAGCGGTACTACCGCGTAGGGCGCAGATGTAAAAAATTACATCCACCCTTACTTCCGCTCGTGCTGCTGTGCCCGGCCTAAGGCCACGGTACTACCGCGCCTGCAGAGCGGTACTACTGTAAGGGCCTACATTACTACCGCGTCCCTGGACGGTACTACCATGGGCCTTTGCGGTACTACTGCTCCCATGAGCAGTACTACTGCATGCCACAACACAAACAACACTAGGAGTCCTTCATTTTGTAGAGACACGGATAAACGGTGGTTGCTCCAAAGAGCCAAAGGAAAGGTGGTGCAAAAGGAACAGACATGTACGTGATGATTCCACCCAAACCTTTCCAACGCGGACCCCCTCTTAATAGTACGACTTTCTACAACTCAAATACACCGAAAATAAATGTAGGGAAAACTCTGTCTTCACTAGACTCCGAGGGGCAACGGCTCGTCTTGTGCCTAAACATGAGATATCTGAAATGCTCAAAGCACACGATTAGTATGCAAAAGCATTGTCATCAATCACCAAAACCACTTAGGGATAAATGCCCTTACAGTGGGGGAAATAGGGTCTGATTTCCCCATTAATGTTCACCGCGGTGCGCCCAAACGACACCATCTGCATAACCCGGGAGACCCATCGATCGTCAAACCCTTTTCTAGGCAACACTTCCCGAAGGAAGGGCCAACTAACTATGTTGTACGCCTTATGGAAGTCAATCTTCAGGAATACTGCTTTGATGTTTTTGGTCCAGACCTCGTGCATGACTTCGTGAAAGACCAAGACCCCATCTAAGATATACCGGCCCTGAATAAAGGCGAATTGGTCCAGGTGAGTGATGCGGCCAGCCAAAGGGGCCACCCTATTGGTGTACCCGTTTGCGAGAATGCGGAAGATCACATTGATCACCGTAATGGGGCAAAACTAGCAGATGTCTGAGGCGCCCGGGACCTTGGGATCAGAGTGATGATCCCGTAGTTAAGGCGCTAGAGGTCAATGGAGCCCACATAGAACTCCTCAAAGAGAGCCATGAACTCTTGCTTTATTGCAGGCCAGAAGGTCTGGAAGAACTTAACCGGAAAACCATCAGGACCCGGGGCGGATGATGGATTCATTCCCTTAATCGCGAGCCAGACTTCCTCCTCAGAGAACGGAGCCGTGAGAGTCGCATTCTCCGAGTCCGAGATGCACTGCGAGCCCACCCAGAAGTTGAAGGAAATATGCCCTAGAGGCAATAATAAAGTTATTATTTATTTCCTTATATCATGATAAATGTTTATTATTCATGCTAGAATTGTATTAACCGGAAACATAATACATGTGTGAATACATAGACAATCAGAGTGTCACTAGTATGCCTCTGCTAGACTAGCTCGTTAATCAAAGATGGTTATGTTTCCTAACCATGGACAAAGAGTTGTTATTTGATTAACGGGATCACATCATTAGGTGAATGATCTGATTGACATGACCCATTCCATTAGCTTAGCACCTGATCGATTAGTATGTTGCTATTGCTTTCTTCATGACTTATACATGTTCCTATGACTATGAGATTATGCAACTCCCGTTTACCGGAGGAACACTTTGTGATTATAAAGGTGCTCTACAGGTGTCTCCAAAGGTACATGTTGGGTTGGCGTATTTCGAGATTAGGATTTGTCACTCCGATTGTCGGAGAGGTATCTCTGGGCCCTCTCGGTAATACACATCACATAAGCCTTGCAAGCATTGCAACTAATGAGTTAGTTGTGAGATGATGTATTACGGAACGAGTAAAGAGACTTGCCGGTAACGAGATTGAACTACGTATTGAGATACTGACAATCGAATCTCGGGCAAGTAACATACCGATGACAAAGGGAACAATGTATGTTGTTATGCGGTCTGACCGATAAAAGATCTTCGTAGAATATGTAGGAGCCAATATGAGCATCCAGGTTCCGCTATTGGTTATTGACCGGAGACATCTCTCGGTCATGTCTACATTGTTCTCAAACCCGTAGGGTCCGCACGCTTAAGGTTTCGATGACAGTTATATTATGAGTCTATGAGTTTTGATGTACCGAAGTTTGTTCGGTGTCCCGGATGTGATCACGGACATGACGAGGAGTCTCGAAATGGTCGAGACATAAAGATTGATATATTGGAAGCCTATATTTGGATATCGGAAGTGTTCCGGGTGAAATCGGGATTTTACCGGAGTACCGGGAGGTTACCGGAACACCCCGGGAGGTATATGGGCCTTAGTGGGCCTTAGTGGAAGAGAGGAGAGGTGGCCAGGGCTGGGCCGCGCGCCCCTCCCCCCCTAGTCCGAATAGGACAAGGAGAGAGGGCCGGCGCCCCCCTTCCTTCTCTCTCTCCTCTTTCCCCCCCTCCCGAATCCTATTCCAACTAGGAAAGGGGGGAATCCAACTCCCGGAGGGAGTAGGACTCCTCCTGGCGCGCCCTCTCCTAGCCAGCCGCACCCCCCCTTAGATCATTTATATACGGAGGCAGGAGGCACCCCTAGACACACAAGTTGATCCACGTAATCATATTCTTAGCCGTGTGCGGTGCCCCCTTCCACCATAGTCCTCGGTAATATCGTAGCGGTGCTTAGGCGAAGCCCTGCGACAGTAGTACATCAAGATCGTCACCACGCAGTCGTGCTGACGGAACTCTTCCCCGACACTTTGCTGGATCGGAGTCCGAGGATCGTCATCGAGCTGAACGTGTGCTAGAACTCGGAGGTGCCGTAGTTTCGGTGCTTGATCGGTCGGGCCGTGAAGACGTACGACTACATCAACCACGTTGTGCTAACGCTTCCGTTGTCGATCTACAAGGGTAAGTGGATTACACCCTCCCCTCTCATTGCTATGCATCACCATGATCTTGCGTGTGCGTAGGAATTTTTTTGAAATTACTACGTTACCCAACAGTGGTATCAGAGCCAGGTTTTATGTGTTGATGTTATTTGCACGAGTAGAACACAAGTGAGTTGTGGGCGATATAAGTCATACTGCTTACCAGCATGTCATACTTTGGTTCGGCGGTATTGTTGGATGAAGCGGCCCGGACCGACATTACGCGTACGCTTACAAGAGACCGGTTCTCCTGACGTGCTTTGCACAAAGGTGGCTAGCGGGTGACAGTTTCTCCAACTTTAGTTGAACCGAGTATGGCTACGCCCGGTCCTTGCGAAGGTTAAAACAACACCAACTTGACAAACTATCGTTGTGGTTTTGATGCGTAGGTAAGATTGGTTCTTGCTTAAGCCCGTAGCAGCCACGTAAAACTTGCAACAACAAAGTAGAGGACGTCTAACTTGTTTTTGCAGGGCATGTTGTGATGTGATATGGTCAAGACATGATGCTAAATTTTATTGTATGAGATGATCATGTTTTGTAACCGAGTTATCGGCAACTGGCAGGAGCCATATGGTTGTCGCTTTGTTGTATGCAATGCAATCGCATTGTAATGCTTTACTTTATCACTAAGCGGAAGCGATAGTCATGGAAGCATAAGATTGGCGAGACGACAACGATGCTACGATGGAGATCAAGGTGTCGCGCCGGTGACGATGGTGATCATGACGGTGCTTCGAAGATGGAGATCACAAGCACAAGATGATGATGGCCATATCATATCACTTATATTGATTGCATGTGATGTTTATCTTTTATGCATCTTATCTTGCTTTGGTTGACGGTAGCGTTATAAGATGATCTCTCACTAATTATCAAGAATTGTTCTCCCTGAGTATGCACCATTGCGAAAGTTCTTCGTGCTGAGACACCACGTGATGATCGGGTGTGATAGGCTCTACGTTCAAATACAACGGGTGCAAAATAGTTGCACACGCGGAATACTTAGGTTATACTTGACGAGCCAAGCATATACAGATATGGCCTCGGAACACGGAGACCGAAAGGTCGAGCGTGAATCATATAGTAGATATGATCAACATAGTGATGTTCACCAATGAAGCTACTCCATCTCACGTGATGATCGGACATGGTTTAGTTGATTTGGATCACGTAATCACTTAGAGGATTAGAGGGATGTCTATCTAAGTGGGAGTTCTTTAAGTAATATGATTAATTGAACCTAAATTTATCATGAACTTAGTACCTGATAGTATCTTGCTTATTCATGTTTGAATGTAGATAGATGGCCCGTGCTGTTGTTCCGTTGAATTTTAATGCGTTCCTTGAGAAAGCAAAGTTGAAAGATGATGGTAGCAATTACACGGACTGGGTCCGTAACTTGAGGATTATCCTCATTGCTGCACAGAAGAATTACGTCCTAGAAGCACCGCTGGGTGCCAGGCCTACTGCTGGAGCAACACCTGATGTTATGAACGTCTGGCAGAGCAAAGCTGATGACTACTCGATAGTTCAGTGTGCCATGCTTTACGGCTTAGAATCGGGACTTCAACGACGTTTTGAACGTCATGGAGCATATGAGATGTTCCAGGAGTTGAAGTTAATATTTCAAGCAAATGCCCGGATTGAGAGATATGAAGTCTCCAATAAGTTCTATAGCTGCAAGATGGAGGAGAACAGTTCTGTCAGTGAACATATACTCAAAATGTCTAGGTATAATAATCACTTGATTCAATTGGGAGTTAATCTTCCAGATGATTGCGTCATTGACAGAATTCTTCAATCACTGCCACCAAGCTACAAGAGCTTCGTGATGAACTATAATATGCGAGGGATGAACAAGACTATTCCCGAGCTCTTCACGATGCTGAAAGCTGTAGAGGTAGAAATCAAGAAGGAGCATCAAGTGTTGATGGTCAACAAGACCACTAGTTTCAAGAAAAAGGGCAAAGGGAAGAAGAAGGGGAACTTCAAAAAGAACAGCAAGCAAGTTGCTGCTCAAGAGAAGAAACCCAAACCTGGACCTAAGCCTGAAACTGAGTGCTTCTACTGCAAGCAGACTGGTCACTGGAAGCGGAACTGCCTCAAGTATTTGGCGGATAAGAAGGATGGCAAGGTGAACAAAGGTATATGTGATATACATGTTATTGATGTGTACCTTACTAATGCTCGCAGCAGCACCTGGGTATTTGATACTGGTTCTGTTGCTAATATTTGCAACTCAAAACATGGACTACGGATTAAGCGAAGATTGGCTAAGGACGAGGTGACGATGCGCGTGGGAAATGGTTCCAAAGTCGATGTGATCGTAGTCGGCACACTACCTCTACATCTACCTTCGGGATTAATATTAGACCTAAATAATTGTTATTTGGTGCCAGCGTTAAGCATGAACATTATATCTGGATCTTGTTTGATGCGATACGGTTATTCATTTAAATCAGAGAATAATGGTTGTTCTATTTACATGAGTAATATCTTTTATGGTCATGCACCCTTAAAGAGTGGTCTATTCTTATTAAATCTCGATAGTAGTGACACACATATTCATAGTGTTGAAACCAAAAGATGCAGAGTTGATAATGATAGTGCAACTTATTTGTGGCACTGCCGTTTAGGTCATATCGGTATAAAGCGCATGAAAAAACTCCATACTTATGGGCTTTTGGAACCACTTGATTATGAATCACTTGGTAGTTGCGAACCGTGCCTTATGGGTAAGATGACAAAAACACCATTCTCCGGTACTATGGAGAGAGCAACAGATTTGTTAGAAATCATACATACAGATGTATGTGGTCCGATGAATGTTGAGGCTCGTGGCGGATATCGTTATTTTCTCACCTTCACAGATGACTTAAGCAGATATGGGTATATCTACTTAATGAAACACAAGTCTGAAACGTTTGAAAAGTTCAAAGAATTTTAGAGTGAAGTTGAAAATCATCGTAACAAGAAAATAAAATTCCTACGATTTCATCTTGGAGGAGAATATTTGAGTTACGAGTTTGGTGTACATTTGAAACAATGTGGAATAGTTTCGCAACTCACGCCACCCGGAACACCATAGCGTAATGGTGTGTTCGAACGTCGTAATCATACTTTACTAGATATGGTACGATCTATGATGTCTCTTACTGATTTACCACTATTGTTTTGGGGATACGCTCTAGAGACGGCCGAATTCACGTTAAATAGGGCACCATCAAAATCTGTTGAGATGACGCCTTATGAACTGTGGTTTGGCAAGAAACCAAAGTTGTCATTTCTGAAAGTTTGGGGCTGCGATGCTTATGTGAAAAAGCTTCAACCTGATAAGCTCGAACCCAAATCGGAAAAATGTGTCTTCATAGGATATCCAAAGGAAACTATTGGATACACCTTCTATCACAGATCCGAAGGCAAGATTTTGTTGCTAAATTCGGAAACTTTCTGGAGAATGAGTTTCTCTCGAAACAAGTGAGTGGGAGGAAAGTAGAACTTGACGAGGTAACTGTACCTACTCCCTTATTGGAAAGTAGTACATCACAGAAATCTGTTTCTGTGACACCTACACCAATTAGTGAGGAAGCTAATGATAATGATCATGAAACTTCAGAACAAGATACTACTGAACCTCGTAGATCAACAAGAGTGAGATCCGCGCCAGAGTGGTATGGTAATCCTGTTCTGGAAGTCATGCTACTAGATCATGATGAACCTACGAACTATGAAGAAGCGATGGTGAGCCCAAATTCTGCAAAATGGCTTGAAGCCATGAAATCTGAGATGGGATCCATGTATGAGAACAAAGTATGGACTTTGGTTGACTTGCCCAATGATCGGCAATCAATAAAGAATAAATGGATCTTCAAGAAGAAGACGGACACTGGCGGTAATATTACTGTCTACAAAGCTCGACTTGTCGCAAAAGGTTTTTGGCAAGTTCAAGGGATTGACTACGATGAGACCTTCTCGCCCGTAGCGATGCTTAAGTCTGTCCGAATCATGTTAGCAATTGCCGCATTTTTTGATTATGAAATTTGGCAGATGGATGTCAAAACTGCATTCCTGAATGGATTTCTGGAAGAAGAGTTGTATATGATGCAACCAGAAGGTTTTGTTGATTCCAAGGGAGCTAACAAAGTGTGCAAGCTCTAGCGATCCATTGCTGGACTAGTGCAAGCCTCTCGGAGTTGGAATAAATGCTTTGATAGTGTGATCAAAGCATTTGGTTTTATACAGACTTTTGGAGAAGCCTGTATTTACAAGAAAGTGAGTGGGAGCTCTGTAGCATTTCTGATATTATATGTGGATGACATATTACTAATTGGAAATGATATAGAATTTTTGGATAGCATAAAAGGATACTTGAATAAGAGTTTTTCAATGAAAGACCTCGGTGAAGCTGCTTACATATTAGGCATTAAGATCTATAGAGATAGATCAAGACGCTTAATTGGACTTTCACAAAGCACATACCTTGACAAAGTTTTGAAGAAGTTCAAAATGGATCAAGCAAAGAAAGGGTTCTTGCCTGTGTTACAAGGTGTGAAGTTGAGTCAGACTCAATGCCCGACCACTGCAGAAGATAGAGAGAAAATGAAAGATGTTCCTTATGCCTCAGCCATAGGCTCTATCATGTATGCAATGCTGTGTACCAGACCTGATGTGTGCCTTGCTATAAGTCTAGCAGGGAGGTACCAAAGTAATCCAGGAGTGGATCACTGGACAGCGGTCAAGAACATCCTGAAATACCTGAAAAGGACTAAGGATATGCTTCTCGTTTATGGAGGTGACAAAGAGCTAATCGTAAGTGGTTACGTCGATGCGAGCTTTGACACTGATCCGGACGATTTTTCGCAAACCAGATACGTATTTACATTAAACGATGGAGCTGTCAGTTGGTGCAGTTCTAAACAAAGCATCGCGGCGGGATCTACGTGTGAAGCGGAATACATAGCTGCTTCGGAAGCAGCAAATGAAGGAGTCTGGATGAAGGAGTTCATATCCGATCTAGGTGTCATACCTAGTGCATCAGGTCCAATGAAAATCTTTTGTGACAATACTGGTGCAATTGCCTTGGCAAAGGAATCCAGATTTCACAAGAGAACCAAGCACATCAAGAGACGCTTCAATTCCATCCGGGATCTAGTCCAGGTGGGAGACATAGAGATTTGCAAGGTACATACGGATCTGAATATAGTAGACCCGTTGACTAAGCCTCTTCCACAAGCAAAACATGATCAGCACCAAGGCTCCATGGGTGTTAGAATCATTACTGTATAATCTAGATTATTGACTCTAGTGCAAGTGGGAGACTGAAGGAAATATGCCCTAGAGGCAATAATAAAGTTATTATTTATTTCCTTATATCATGATAAATGTTTATTATTCATGCTAGAATTGTATTAACCGGAAACATAATACATGTGTGAATACATAGACAATCAGAGTGTCACTAGTATGCCTCTACTAGACTAGCTCGTTAATCAAAGATGGTTATGTTTCCTAACCATGGACAAAGAGTTGTTATTTGATTAACGGGATCACATCATTAGGTGAATGATCTGATTGACATGACCCATTCCATTAGCTTAGCACCCGATCGTTTAGTATGTTGCTATTGCTTTCTTCATGACTTATACACGTTCCTATGACTATGAGATTATGCAACTCCCGTTTACCGGAGGAACACTTTGTGTGCTACCAAACGTCACAACATAACTGGGTGATTATAAAGGTGCTCTACAGGTGTCTCCAAAGGTACATGTTGGGTTGGCGTATTTTGAGATTAGGATTTGTCACTCCGATTGTCGGAGAGGTATCTCTGGGCCCTCTCGGTAATACACATCACATAAGCCTTGCAAGCATTGCAGCTAATGAGTTAGTTGTGAGATGATGTATTACGGAACGAGTAAAGAGACTTGCCGGTAACAAGATTGAACTAGGTATTGAGATACCGACGATCGAATCTTGGGCAAGTAACATACCGATGACAAAGGGAACAACGTATGTTGTTATGCGGTCTGACCGATAAAAGATCTTCGTAGAATATGTAGGAGCCAATATGAGCATCCAGGTTCCGCTATTGGTTATTGACCGGAGACATGTCTCGGTCATGTCTACATTGTTCTTGAACCCGTAGGGTCCGCACGCTTAAGGTTTCGATGACAGTTATATTATGAGTTTATGAGTTTTGATGTACCGAAGTTTGTTCGGTGTCCTGGATGTGATCACGGACATGACGAGGAGTATCGAAATGGTCGAGACATAAAGATTGATATATTGGAAGCCCATATTTGGATATCAGAAGTGTTTCGGGTGAAATCGGGATTTTACCGGAGTACCGGGAGGTTACCGGAACCCCCCGGGAGGTATATGGGCCTTAGTGGGCCTTAGTGGAAGAGAGGAGAGGTGGCCAGGGCTGGGCCGCGCGCCCCTCCCCCCCTAGTCCGAATAGGACAAGGAGAGGGGGCCGGCGCCCCCCTTCCTTCTCTCTCTCCTCTTTCCCCCCTCCCGAATCCCATTCCAACTAGGAAAGGGGGGGAATCCTACTCCTGGAGGGAGTAGGACTCCTTCTGGCGCGCCCTCTCCTGGCCGGCCGCACCCCCCCTTAGATCCTTTATATACGGAGGCAGGAGGCACCCCTAGACACACAAGTTGATCCACGTGATCATATTCTTAGCCGTGTGCGGTGCCCCCTTCCACCATAGTCCTCGATAATATTGTAGTGGTGCTTAGGCGAAGCCCTGCGACGGTAGTACATCAAGATCATCACCACGCCGTCGTGCTGACGGAACTCTTCCCCGAAACTTTGCTGGATCGGAGTCCGGGTATCGTCATCGAGCTGAATGTGTGCTAGAACTCGGAGGTGCCATAGTTTTGGTGCTTGATCGGTCGGGCCGTGAAGACGTACGACTACATCAACCACGTTGTGCTAACGCTTCCGTTGTCGATCTACAAGGGTACGTAGATTACACTCTCCCCTCTCGTTGCTATGCATCACCATGATCTTGCGTGTGCGTAGGAAATTTTTTGAAATTACTACGTTACCCAACAGAAGTGGGGTGCAAGAGCCATGCCCCCACGAGAGGGCGGAGAAAAGGGATTTATAGAAGCCATCAACATGAGAGAAGATCTCGTCCGGGCGCTGCAGCAGGGTCTCCCCATCCCACAGGAAGGAGATGGTATTACGCCACCGACAACCATTGGCGATTGCCTGGAAGTAGGCGGTGTTAGCATCCCCCTTGAGAACCCACTTTTGGGTTCCCCGAAGGCGCCAATAGGCCTCCTCGTCTGTGTAGATGACCATAAGCTGGTCCTCAAGGTCGTAACACTGCATCCACTCATCAGGAGAAAGGCCCACCGAGTCTGCCCTAAGGTCCAGTGCTTGGATGGAGGCCAGAAGGGCCTTCTTGCAGTCCCGAAGATCCCGCCCAAGGTTTGCACCCCATCCCTTCATGAACTGGCGGGAGTGCTTGGCGCAAAAGTGTCAATCGTCCACCGCAGAGATGGACCCGTGAGGGGCGAGGCGGGCCTCCAGCCACCGTACGTGCACGGCCTCCGTGAAACCGTTCTGGTTAAGCCAGAACGTCTCGAATCGGAATCTAGGGGCGGTGGGGCGACGTTCATCCTGAGAAGATAGAAGCAGGGGAACGTGGTCCAAGCTAATATGAGTTATGGTGCAGAGGGAAGCAAGGGGGCACCGCAACTCCCACTCAGGAGAGACCAAGACCTGATCCAACACGGAGCGGGTCGGGTCAGCCTGGCGTTGGTCCAGGTGAACCTGGCACCAATCCTATCTAATTCCCGCAGACCGAGGTCGGCAATGCAATCATTGAACATCTGCATCCGCGGGAAGTTGACTAGATCGTTTTTCTTGTCCTCCGCAAACCGGAGGAGGCTGGAGTCTCTACCCACAATGACCGGAGGGCGGGCCGCCGACACCTTATTCTTGAGATCCTCAAGGAAGGCCACCGATAGGTGGTCGGCAGGGCCATAGACTATGATGATCTCCCATTTGAAGTTCAGAGCCCTCTCGTAAATCTCCATGCTCACAAAGAACTCACCCTTATCCATACCACCAACCTCAAAGGTGGCATCCTTGATACCTAACAGGATGCCACTTGAGTGCCCGGCAATCCCACTAGAAGGGAGCCAATGCCAGGCAAACAGGTGAGTGCTTAGACGCTCAAGCTTGGACAAGGTGAACTCAGATCACATGGTCTCTTGGATTGCTACAATGTCTATTCGCTTCTCGCGCATGTACTCGATGAGTTGGCGGCGCCGACCATCCTGGCCGAACCCGCAGATGTTCCAGAATAGGGTCCGCATTAAGCCGCCATTGAGGGTCTGCTTGACCCCAGGACATGGGAGGCGCTTTGCGCGGGAAGAGCGGCGTTGCCGGATCGGGTTCGGCCACGGATCTCCTGGGGAGCAAGCGTGGCCTGACGGGTCGGATGGGCGGTCGGGAGGGGACCGCTGGCCTCAGAGGAGGGTGTGACCAAGCGGACACGTGCCTTGGCCAAACGGCCATCAAGGACTTCCCTCGCTTGGATAGCGGCGATCTGTACTAGGGGGGGGGCACTTCCCCGCTAAAAACTATATCGGAGTTGACCGAGAGATATCGACTCCAAAGCAGAGAATGAACATGTAGAGGAACTTGCTGGAATGACTGGGATACCTGGCTCGACATTGCGTGCCGCGGCCCGGAGCTCTGCCCGCTCGAAAATGGGCAGAGCGGGGCTGCCAGCAGGCCGAGAGGCGTTGATGCGGGCACTGCACCGTGAGGACATCACCAGAGTCGATGTCGAGCGGCCCCGCCTGGCGTAGGCCATAGACCGCGGCGGGTGGGGAGGGGCCACAAGAGGAGTCGCCAGGGCAGCGGCCACCACACACCCGACCGCCTCAAGGGGGTGGGGTGGCGAGAAGGCGGGGCAGGGTTGGCGGGGATGCGCCCACCAGCACCTCGTCTAGGGTGGCTTGTTCCAGCGGCGCCTGATGAAGCAGAGGAGTGGCCTGCGGGTCGGATGGTGGTGGGGACAGGGCCTTGGCGAGATGCGCCAAGGGAGTCGTGGGCGGAGGCGACGATGCCAGCGCGTCGAGGGCCGCGGGAGTCGGCGAGGGTCCCGAGACGCAGAGGAGTCAAGGGAGTGACGTGGCCGGCTGGACAGGGGGGAGTCCATGATAGGCGATGCGGCCGGCTGGACAAAGGGGGAGGGCACTAGTTGAGCGCCCGGCGAGTGCAGAGAGGAAGCCAGGATGACCACGAGCCCCACACTGGACGTATCGCTCGCCTCAGTCTCCTGGGTGGGGCGACGGAGGGGGCGGGAGCAGCCCCTTCGGCAGCACAGCGAGGGATCGCCCGACCTGCCGCCCGCTCTGGGTCGAGGAAGAAGGCGGGGGGAGCGGCGAGGGAGAGCGGGAGGGGCTGTCCTCCGACCCGTCCTCATCATCCGAGCGGTCGGGGCGGGGGTGGTGGCGCCCGTGGTAGTCGTCCTAAGGACCCGGGTGGCCACCGGGGGGCGTCGTCGGTGAAGCGGGGACGCCCCGCATGGTTGGGCGGCTCGGGGGCAATGCGAAGGTCGAACCCTTGGTCGTTGAAGAAGAGCCGAACGGTGGCACGAAGCTTGGAGGAGTCGAGGCATTTGACCTTGACCCGGACCTCCTCCTCCGTGCGAAGGGAGAGCTCATCGACCACGATCACCTTGCCCAGGATCCGGGACATCTGATGAATGACTCGCTCAGACCTCACAATGTCTGGGATCCCGGCAATAAGGATCCATGTTGTGTCGAGGACGGCCACTGCCTTCGGGTCGAGGATCGGCTCAGAGATGTCGAGGACGAGCTTGTTGAGGGCAAGGGTGATCTGGTCGCTGCGAGTGGCATAGCCGTGGCTGAGAGTGTCAAGGAAGACCACAGAGAACTCGGTGCCAGAGACAGGAGTGACCGCCCACTCCCACTGACGACGGTACAGGTGGTTGAGCTCCGCCTCAATCATCTCGGGGGAAGCCACATCATAAATCACTGTGACCACCGCCTGGAGGGAAGAGGTGGGGGGCGAGTCATCGGGTACATAATGTGGAAGAACCCCAACCCCTCGATCCCATGCCCATACACTACGAGTGGTTATAGGGGCTCCCCCAATAAATTTATTGGGGTTTCCATGTTTTTTTGCTTTTACAGATCACTAAAAATACCATCACTAGTACTTAGCTTGGCATATGAGCTCAACATATCGGTGGCTACTCTCCCCCTCTCTCATTTGCACGAAAGACAATGACCGAGCTCCGAGCGGTACAACGTGATCGGCTTGCACTGAAGTGGGACAGGGGGCGCGTAGGCGGTGCGGCAATCAATGATGCAGGCGGGGCATGGCGTCTCGGTGATCAATGACATAGACGGGGTGAGTTTCCTATTTGTTCATTCCCGCCAACATGTATGGGGTTATAAGAAAATATGCACCCCCGCTTTATAAAAGGGAATTTTGGGTGTTTTTTTTGGTGATCACCATTTTTTGGGGGGGAAAAGAGGATTTGTTGAAGTATTAGGACATCTATAGCCCATCTCCATAAGTCAAATTTAGTCCAAAATTTTGTATTTCGGGGGAATTAAGCTAATTATAAGTCATCCCAAAAACATCAATTCCCCCAAACTTTAACTTTTCAATCCCCATATCCCAGCCACCTAACCCATATTTGCTCTAGTAGCACCACATCTCAGTAAATTTGGGCTAGCGGCCGACCTCCCTCTTGGCATCGACCACCTCGCCCCACCACCACTGGCCCCCCATGGTAGAACTAGCCCATGCCCCACCAGTAGAGCTGCTGCCCTCTCCTGCACCTTCTCCTCACTTGCTGACACCAAAATCATCATTTTCGCCGCGTCATGGAGCTTGTCCCCGTCGATCTCCAATTTTTCCGGGAATCAAACCTTCCGACCTCAGAGATGGCATACGAGGCTCACTTGTGAGCCCCCGATAGTCGACGGCTTTGGAACCGACCGATTTGACTATTGTCGCAGCCCCCGTCGCCGACCATACATCCTGGCTGCGTGAGTCACCTCCATACCCAAGAACCACCTTTGTAGCCTACTACACACATGCGATGGTGTCTTAACTTTTTGTTCGGTCCTAGCCAAACCTCTACCACTGACCAATGTCGCTTCGGCCACCGCCATCCACAAGATGTTTGATAAATTGCCCAAACCATATATTTGCATTTTTATTCTTTCTCATCCAGTACGGTCTCGAATTGATCGTGAAATGCTCTAGTGTGTAGATGAAGAGGTTGTGGGAGATGTACTTCACTGATTTTTCGCCAGAGGAGGAAAAATAAGAAGATGATGATGTCGAGTTAGCGGCCTATCATTCAAGAGGAAGATTTTAGGAGACTAAGGCATGGTTCTCAGATTCGTTGCATAAGGATTCTTGGAGATAGGATTAGGGGTCATGCTGATGTAGTGAGGTACTCCCTATGTAAAGTAATGTAAAACCTTTTAGATCACTACTTTAGTATCTCTCGAACACAATTGAAAGAGTTGTGGAGTTGTACGCTAGGGAGTATTAGTTAGCGCTCAATGCAACATATCCCCCCAAGTACTTAAAGTGAAGATTTCAGATGCCCCGTATCTCTTCAACACCATTGCAAGAGTTGTGGAGAAGCACGATCCTTGGTTTCAACTGAATTTCGTGGGAGAATCAATGGAAACTCCAGTATTGAAGATTACAATGGTCGTGCAGGTGCTTGCATGTGGATGTTCGGCCGACGCTGTCAATGACTATGTGCGCATTGGTGAAGATATCATCCTCGAGTGTGTGGACAAATTTACTATAACACCCCGGTAGATCATCTATAGTAATCACACACTAATGGTGCCATGTCATCGCTATTAATTTATTAAACCTCACTTTGGTCCAAACCAAGTTCAAATTCAAAATTTAAAATAAAGTCAAAATAAAAATTATTTAAATAAATAAACAAAAGTGTTCATATTATTGAAAATATTCACTAACTGTTTTATATGAAGAAACCAACATTATTTAAGTTGTTAAAATGCCCCTAGAAATTAAACAGTGGGCCAGCAGCCATTTTAACCGACCTTTTCATTTTCTAAAAAAATAGTTAAACTAATTCCAAATGATTTGGAACTTTTGTGCACCCTCAAAATATTGCAATGTATTTATGTGGCAAGTTTCACATTTTTACAAAATCATTTGCTATCAAGAGAAAATGCAAAACAGAGAAAGAAATGCCAGAGAAAGAAAAAGGAAAAGGGGATCTAACCCACTGTACCACCGGGCCTCTAGTGACTACAGGGTGGCCTGGCCCCTTTGTGCTGGCCTTTCCCTAACCTCTCGTGAGAGGCAAGGAGGCCAGGGCGTGCACGCCGTCCATCGGCCGGATGGCGCACTGTCGAGCATCCGCGGTTCCCCCTCGCAGATAAGGGCAACCCTTCCTTGTCCCTCTCTCTCCCAATAACCCTAGTCCCCAAACCCCCCTCTCCCTCGCTCATATTCGACGACCTGGAAGACGCCGAGCCCGCGGTCGTCGTCATCGTCGTCGATCCCGTGGCCACCGCCCTCCCTTCGTCGCGTCAAGACGTCCAGGAGCTTCGCCATCGTCGTCTCTGTCGCCCTCGCCAATCGGTTCGAGCTCGGACGGCCTGCTGCCTAGCCATCGCGCGGTCTTCTCCGCCACGGCCGCCGCATCTCGTCGACGAGCGGGACGCGTCCGGCCACCTCCGCGCCTTTCGACCATGTCCACGAACCCCCCTTGTGAGCTCCTCCTCCGACCCCCCTGCTTTGCCCCCTCGATCCGCTCCGTTAGCCACCGCTCCCGTGCTTGCCTTAGGCTCTGTTCGGCAACTCTCCGCTCCACGGCTTAGCTCCTGGAGCGGCCGGAGCGGAGCGACGCCGTAGCCTATTTTTCTGGAGTCGTCAAAAGGGCGCTCCGTCGGCTCCCGTATTTTGAGGAGCTGGATGACTGCCGAACACGCTCTTAGTCGCCATGGATGCGCCGCAGTCCCGTGTACGTGCTGCTTCTGTTGCGTGCCGCTCATGCTTCCACCGCTGCTCGTCGTTGCTGCCGCTGGTTCCGGCAGCGCTTGCGTTCCCTGCCGCGCCCTCGCTGCCCCGAGGCCACCCCTGCGCGCGCCCGTCCGCCCGTTGCTGCTCGCACCCGCCTGCGCTGCCGCTGCCGCTGCTGGTTGTCACCGCTGCTCGCTGCGCCTGCGCTACTCCTGCTGTCGTTAGCTGCTTCTCTTAGCTGCTACTTGCTACTGCGCCTGACTGCCGCCGCTGCCACAACTCGCCGCCGTCGCTGCTGCCACAACTCGCCGCCGTCGCTGCTCCGGCGCTGGCCTCGGCTGTGACTGTGGGCAGGGTCGAGCGCGCGCGCGCGCGCGTGTGTGTCGTGTGCAGTGGCGGAGGCAGGAATATTTTTTAGGTGTGGCAGAGTTTGTGAGGGAAAAAACAATGTAGTAACATATAAGTCGTGTGTGTGTTGTGTGTGTGAGTGCGCTCTGCGTGTGCGTACGTGTGTGTTAGGGCCAACCCTGTTAGTGCTAGTTTAGATTAGTAGGAAGGAGTAGTCTATGTATAGATGACATGTGCACGTTAATTTAACTTCCACCAATTTTAATTTAACCATCAATTAGTTTATGTGCCAATGACATGTGGGTCACACCTACCCTTTTTGACTAGTAATTTTGACTTGGTCAATTCGGACTTCATTTAAATACAAATTTTTCAGAAATTCCAGAAAGTCGTTAAAACTTTTAAAAACCATAGAAAATAATCCGTAACTCGGATGAAAATGTTTTCTACATGAAAGTTGCTCAGAACGACGAGACAAATCCGACTGCGTAGTCCGTTCGTCCGCCACACGTTCCTAGCATAGCGAACATTGAATCTTTCCCCTCCAGTTCATTTGTCCGAAAATGTCTAACCCCGGGAAAACATTCCCGGATGTCCCCCTTCGCCGGTTTTGTGTAGCACTATGTTAGAACACCCCTAGGACCGCTTATCATCATGTCATGCATTTGTGTGCCTTGTATTTATTGTTTTTCCCCCTCTTCTCCTCCGGTAGACCCCAAGACCGCTGATGATGCTGTTGTGATCGACTACGTCGACGACGACTCTTCTTCCCTTTCAGCGGAGCTTCCAGGCAAGCCCCTCCTTTGATCATCCCAATATCGCCCATTCCATTCTCTCATGCTTGCATTAGATTTTGCTACTTTAATTGATTGCTCCTATTCTGATGCATAGCCTGCTTTTGTACCTGCTATTGACATACCTGTTTATTCTAAACTGCTTAGTATAGGTTGGTTAGAGATCCATCGGTGACCCCCACCTTGTCCCAGTTGCCCCGCTTTATGTTCGACTCGATCAACGTGATCGACGTCTAGACCCCGACACTGCACATCACCCCCCCCTTAGTTGTACGACTCTGCAGAGTTACTATCGAGTGCCGAGGGTGATACATTATCAGCACTTCTGATGTTAACCCTGTAGTGTAGCTATTCAGTCGTGGTCATCGAGGGTGATTCCTCCTTGACCACTCCCGATAATGACTCTGTCGGGCAACCCCTCATGTGTGGACTAACTAGGGTGATTCCTCCAAGTCCACCTTGATAGTTACATCGAGTGGGAATCCATCGAGGGTGATTCCTCAAGTTCCCCCTTGCTATTTTAGACACATGGTTACTTTGACTTACCACAAAGCCATGATGACATCGGGTCGGCCCCGAGGGGTACCCGCGAGTGATGTGAAGTCGGGTTGATCTGGAGGATATCCGCAAGTTTTCCACGCGGTGCGGTCGGGCATTCTTAGCCCTTGCCGCAAGTCCGTGAGACGGGGCGACGGGACCACATATCTTGGATCATTAATCGTTACCGCACTATCAAGACACCAACGGTTTGGATATTTGATCCGAGTAGGCCTCTGGCCTTTTTCGCACTAACAACCACGCGGGAATAAGTATGGGCACTCTTCGTCGTATGTATCAGCTGAAAGCTCAATGGACGTCAGCAATGGAGCGGCGCGCGCCGGGTTGGACTAGAACACCTCGCCTTGTATAAGGGAGGCTAGGTCTGTTCACCGGCCGCGTACGCAACGTGCAGGAGTGCAAAGGGCGATGGGCCCCAGACCCCTGTGCGCTTAGGATGTAGACCGGCATGCTGGTCTCTTTGATGAGCCTAGGTAGGACTGTGGTGTGTTGATCAACCGAGGGCGGTCATGACCTGATGGTGTGTCCGGCCGGAGTTGATCGAGCGTGTTGGGTAAGTTGGTGCACCCCTGCAGGGAAGTATTCTATCTATTCGAATAGTCGTCTTCACGGTAAGAGCATCTCCAACAGCCGCACTACGCGCCACGTGCTAAAAACTACTTTGCTGCGCGCCCTTCGCCTGGTTTTGCACGGCCGGCAGCGCTGGCTCCAAAAGCCGCGCCAAAATGCAACGCGCGCGCCGCTCCAGCAGCCGCGCTAAAATGCAGCGCGCGCTATCACACGCACATAGAAAAAAATCCTCGTGCCTTTTCCAATAGATATTTTACATTCATAGATAAACGATACATAAATATTTTACATAGTTCCAAAGCATAGATAGATAACTACGGTGCAACGACATAAAAAAACTACTAGATAGTGCAACTAGATAAAACTACAACCTACTCCCAGTCATCATCATCATCGTCATCGTCATCCTCGCTCGTCTGGTCCGAGGTATCGAGCCACATGTCGTCCCAACGAGGATCATTATTCGTAAAGATCGACTGCCCAGCATTTTCAACGATATCGCATTGCGATAACGCCAGGGCCTTCCGCCGACGCCTGTCCAACTGTTCCTCGCGGCACTTTTCCGTCTGCTTCGCCCAGTAGGCTTGCTCGTCGACGACGTCCTCTGATAACTCACAAGTATAGGGGATCGCAACAGCTTTCGAGGGTAGAGTATTCAACCCAAATTTATTGATTCGACACAAGGGGAGTCAAAGAATATTCTCAAGTATTAGCAACTAAGTTGTCAATTCAACCACACCTGAAAACTTAGTATCTGCAGCAAAGTGTTTAGTAGCACAATAATATGATAGTGGTGGTAGCGGCAACAAAAGTAAAGACAGCAAAAGTAATGTTTTTGGTATTTTGTAGTGATTGTAACAGTAGCAGCGGGAAAATAAATAAGCGGGAACCAGTATATGGAAATCTCGTAGGCACCGGATCAGTGATGGATAATTATGCCGGATGCGGTTCATCATGTAACAGTCATAACATAGGGTGACACAGAACTAGCTCCAATTCATCAATGTAATATAGACATGTATTCCGTATATAGTCATACATGCTTATAGAAAAGAACTTGCATGACATCTTTTGTCCTACCCTCCCGTGGCAGCGGGGTCCTATTGGAAACTAAGGGATATTAAGGTTGTAACACCCCGGATATGATTTACCCAATATGTATTCCAACTCTTGCCGATTCCGGCGTTAAGTTATTTCTCGGGTTCGGGTTTTTGTCTCCGTGTGTTGTTGTTGTTGTTGTCATGCATCTCATATCATGTCATCATGTGCATTGCATTTGCATATGTGTTCATCTCATGCATTCGAGCATTTTCCCCGTTGTCCGTTTTGCATTCCGGCACTTCGTTCTCCTCCGGTGGCCATTTCTACCTTTCTTTCGTGTGTGGGGGTTAAACACTTCCGGATTGGACCGAGACTTGCCAAGCGGCCTTGGTTTACTACCGGTAGACCGCCTGTCAACTTTCGTACCATTTGGACTTCGTTTGATACTCCAACGGTTAACCGAGGGACCGAAAAGGCCTCGTGTGTGTTGCAGCCCAACACCCCTCCAATTTGGCCCAAAACCCACCAAAACCCTCTCCATCATCTAGAGCGTTCGATCACGATCACGTGGCCGAAAACCGCACCTCATTTGGACACTCCTAGCTCCCTCTACCTCTACATAAAGACCACCCTTTCGAAATTTCGGATCTTCCCCGTCCAAACCCTAAAAAAATCGTCTCCGCCGCCACTGGACACGTCCGGACGGCGCCGGACGCGTCCGCCACCCGCCGCCGCCAATCCTACGCTGCCACGTGTCCCGGGGACCGCATCACCGCGCCACCACCGATGCGGGCCCGCAAGGCCCGTGCGGGGCCCTCCCCGGCCCGGCAGCGCCGCCCGCCTGCCGCCCTCACCGCGCCGCCCGCGCCTTCGTCTTCTCCGGCCGCAGTGCCGCCCCGCGCCGCCACCGGCCTCCGCCCCGGCGACCTCGCTCCGGGCCGGCCTCCCTCGCTCCGGCCACCCTCGTCCACTCCGGCGCTGTTCCCCCGGCGAACATTGTTTGGCGCGCTTGCTCGATCTGGATCCGGATCCGGGTGAACAGTAACCCTAGATCCGGAGGGTATATTTTCTCCAAGTCCCCAGTTTCTCAGATTTTTGGCAAACTTTGACGTATCGTATCTCCGCATCTGTAGCTCCGTTTTGGGCATATAGCATATCAAAATGTTCGTCTCAGAGAGCACATCATTTAATCTCATTGCATCATTTTTATTTGAGTTCATTTTGATGCCCGGAATGCTATTGGAAATATGCTAGTTGAGATAATTATCATATCTGCTGCTCCATTTAGATATTTGTCATTTTTGCCATGATTATTGTGTGCATGTTATGACCATGAGCTCTACATATGTTTTGTTATAGGTTTTGCCATCTTTCTAGTGGTGCCATCCATGTATTTTTGTGATGTGTGTGGTGACTAGCACAAGCTTGCAAAGTGGTGCACTTGTTAATGCTGATTTCAGGGACTTAGCATTTCCACTAAGTCCTTGATCTGTTTATCTCATTATGCCATATGTTCATGTTGTTTCCTAGTGATCTGTGCCTCTTTTGAGGATGATCAGTAAGGATGTTTTGTTAATCTTGTAGTGCTCTATCCACCCATGTCTTTGTTTGCAATTATGGAGCACCCTAGCTTGATTCAATCGAGCTCTACTTTTGTCATTTCGTGAATCTGGGCAGATTGTCTACTTGTTAGCGATTTTGCCGAGGATGTTGTAGTTGATCCATGCATGCTATGTTATTGTTCTTGCCATGTATAGCTTGCATAATGTGTATTCTTGATGGCTGTATGCTTGGATTGTCATGACATGCTCTGTAGTGAGTGCATCGAGCTCGTAAATATGCCTACTTGATATCTGTTTTTGCATGCTCCAGTTTTCACTAAGTCTAAGAACTGATTATGTTTTTGCCATGTTCACATGCTTGCAAATGTATTTTCTGATTCCTTTTGGCTCAATGTCACTAAGGGACTTTTGTTAAGATCTTTGAGTAGCTCCATGCCATGCTTTACTTTGCCATGTTCAGGTCCTGTAGCATATAGTTTTGTTGCTCCAAAGAGTGCTATCTGATCTGAAATTCCAGACAAGTGTTAATTTCACTAAGTCTGAAATCTGTTTGCCAAATGCATTTTTGCCATGCTTCTTTGAACCTGTTAATGGATGAATTGGTCGTAGCTCAGTGCTAGTCTTTTGTTAAGCATCATGAATGGATCCCTGCCATGCATTTTGATGCCATGTTTGGGTGTTGTAGCATGTTCATCTTGTTACATTTAGTTGGCTACTTGCTGTAAATCGCAGAACGTGGCCATATTTGATTTGCTTGCCATTTTCAAACCGTGACTCCGATTCCGGCGTTCTTTATATCGTTTTCAAGCGATTTCATCTCACCTTTCCAGTGGCACACTTGGATTTCCAAGTTGAGGCCAGGTTCATGCAGCTCTTGTCAAATCTTGCATATGCATCCCGCATCGCATCCCGCATAGCATACCATGTTTGCATCATGTTGTTTGAGTTGTGCACGTGGTTGATTGCGCTCCTTTTGCTTGTTTGCCTTGTTTGGGTAGAGCCGGGAGACGAGTTCTCTAACGAGGAGCCCGTTGAGTTTGCTTTCGAGGATCCAGTCAACTCTGACAACGTTGCAGGCAAGATGATCATACCCTCGAAATCACTTCTACCTTTGCTTTGCTAGATGCTCGCTCTTTTGCTATGCCTATGCTACGATGCCTACCACTTGCATATCATGCCTCCCAAATTGCCATGTTAAACCTCTAACCCACCATGTCCTAGCAAACCGTTGATTGGCTATGTTACCGCTTTGCTCAGCCCCTCTTATAGCGTTGCTAGTTGCAGCTGAAGATTGGAGACCGTTCCTTGGTGGAACACTATTTACTTGTTGGGATATCATTATGTTGCCATGTTATCTTAATGCATCTATATACTTGGTAAAGGGTGGAAGGCTCGGCCTCTCGCCTAGTGTTTTGTTCCACTCTTGCCGCCCTAGTTTCCGTCATATCGGTGTTATGTTCCCGGATTTTGCGTTCCTTACGCGGTTGGGTGATAATGGGAACCCCTTGATAGTTCGCCTTGAATAAAGCTTTTCCAGTAATGCCCAACCTTGGTTTTACCTTTTGCCACCTAGCCTCTTTTTCCCTTGGGTTTCCGGAGCCCGAGGGTCATCTTATTTTAAACCCCCCGGGCCAGTGCTCCTCTGAGTGTTGGTCCAACCGAGCGATGTCTGGGGCTACCAGGGGCAACTCTGGGCTGGCCTACCCGACGTCTTGCTCATCCGGTGTGTCCTGAGAACGAGATATGTGCAGCTCCTATCGGGATTTGTCGGCACATCTGGGTGGTGTTGCTGGATTTGTTTTAACTTGTCGAAGTGTCTTATAGAACCGGGATACCGAGCCTGATCGGAATGTCTCGGGAGAAGGTCTATTCCTTCGTTGACCGTGAGAGCTTGTCATGGGCTAAGTTGGGACTCCCCTGCAGGGATTGAACTTTCGAAAGCCGCGCCCGCGGTTATGGGCAGATGGGAATTTGTAAATGTCCGGTTGTAGATAACTCGAACCTTAACTTAATTAAAATGAATCAACTGTGTGAGTTACTGTGATGGTCTCTTCTCGGCGGAGTCCAGGAAGTGAACACGGTGTTGGAGTAATGCTTGCCGCAGGTTGTTCTCTAGTTGTTCGTTCGCGCTTTGCTATCTCTTCTCGCTCTCTTTTGCGAATAGGTTAGCCACCATACATGCTAGTCGCTTGCTGCAGCTCCACATATATTACCTTGCCTTTCCTATAAGCTTAAATAGTCTTGATCGCGAGGGTGCGAGATTGCTGAGTCCCTATGGCTCACAGTTTACTTCCAAACCAGATGCATGGCCAGACGACTCCGTTCCAGATGACGCATTAGAGCTCAAGTGGGAGTTCGACGAGGACTCACGCCGTTACTATGTTTCTTTCCCTGATGATCAGTAGTGGTGCCCAGTCGGGGTGATTGGGACCGTGTCGCATGTTGGGTTTATCTTTTATTTTGGCGCCGTAGTCGGGCCATGAGTGATTGGTTGATGTAATGCTATTTACGTACTTTGTGTGATGTGGCGAGTGTAAGCCAACTATGTTACGTATCCCCTTATTATGTATTACATGGATGTTGTGATGATTGCCTAACTTGCGACATTGCTTTCAATGCGGTTATGCCTCTAAGTCGTGCCTCGACACGGAGGAGATATAGCCGCATCGAGGGCGTTACAAAGGCCTCCTTTTAATAGAGAACCGGAACAAAGCATTAGCACATAGTGAATACATGAACTCCTCAAACTATGGTCATCACCGGGAGTGGTCCCGATTATTGTCACTTCGGGGTTGCCGGATCATAACACATAGTAGGTGACTATAGACTTGTAAGATAGGATCAAGAACTCACATATATTCATGGAAACATAATAGGTTCAGATCTGAAATCATGGCACTCGGGCCCTAGTGACAAGCATTAAGCATAGCAAAGTCATAGCAACATCAATCTCAGAACATAATGGATACTAGGGATCAAACACTAACAAAACTAACTCGATTACATGACAAATCTCATCCAACCCATCACCGTCCAGCAAGCCTACGGTGGAATTACTCACGCACGGCGATGAGCATCATGAAATTGGTGATGGAGGATGGTTGATGATGACGACGATGACGAATCCCCCTCTCCGGAGCCCCGAACGGACTCCAGATCAGCCCTCCCGAGAGGTTTTAGGGCTTGGCGGCGGCTCCGTATCGTAAAATGCGATCATTTCTTCTCTTTGATTTTTCTCTCTCCGAAAGCAAATATATAGAGTTGGAGTTGGCGTTGGAGGGCATCCTGGGGGCCCACAAGGTAGGGGGCGCGCCCTAGGGGGGCGCCCCCCACCCTCGTGAGAAGGGTGTGGGCCCCTGGTCTTCCTCTTTGGCGAGGATTTTTTATTATTTTTTCTAAGATGTTCCGTGGAGTTTCAGGTCATTCCGAGAATATTTGTTTTCTGCACATAAAACAACACCATGACAATTCTGCTGAAAACAGCGTCAGTCCGGGTTAGTTCCATTCAAATCATACAAGTTAGAGTCCAAAACAAGGGCAAAAGTGTTTGGAAAAATAGATACGACGGAGACGTATCAACTCCCCCAAGCTTAAACCCTTGCTTGTCCTCAAGCAATTCAGTTGATAAACTGAAAGAAAGAAAGAAAAACATTTACAAACTCTGTTTGCTCTTGTTGTTGTAACTATGTCAAGCCAGCATTCAAGTTTTCAGCATAGATCATAACTAACCATATTTGCAATAATTCTCATGTCTCATAATTACTCATATCAATAGCATAATCAACTAGCAAGTCATAATAATAAATCTCAGATGACAACACTTTCTCAAAACAATCATAATATGATATAACAAGATGGTATCTCGCTAGCCCTTTCTGAGACCGCAAAACATAAATGCAGAGCACCTTTAAAGATCAAGGACTGACTAGACATTGTAATTCATGGTAAAAGAGATCCAATCATAGTCATACCCAATATAAATTAACAGTGATGAATGCAAATGACAGTTGTGCTCTCCAGCTAGTGCTTTTTAATAAGAGGGTGATGACTCAACATAAAAGTAAATGGATAGGCCCTTCGCAGAGGGAAGCAGGGATTTGTAGAGGTGCCAGAGCTCGGTTTTGAAATAGAGATAAATTGTATTTTGAGCGGTATACTTTCATTGTCAACGTAACAACTAAGAGATGGCGATATCTTCCATGCTAAACACATTATAGGCGGTTCCCAAACAGAATGGTAAAGTTTATACTCCCCCTCCACCAACAAGCATCAATCCATGGCTTGCTCGAAACAACGAGTGCCTCCAACATACATCAGGTCCCAGGGGGAGTTTTGTTTGCAATTAATTTTGATTTAGTTTGCATAAAGCATGGGACTGGGCATCCCGGTGACCAGCCATTTTCTCGTGAGTGAGGAGCGGAGTCCACTCCTCTTGAGAATAACCCGCCTAACACGGAAGATAAGGACAGCCTTGGTTGATACATGAGCTATTCGAGCATACAAAACAGAATGTTTATTTGAAGGTTTAGAGTTTGGCACATACAAATTTACTTGGAACGGCAGGTAGATACCGCATATAGGAAGGTATAGTGGACTCATCTGGAATAACTTTGGGGTTTAAGGGATTGGATGCACAAGCAGTATTCCCGCTTAGTACAAGTGAAGGCTAGCAAAAGACTGGGAAGCGACCAACTAGAGAGCGACAACAGCCATGTACATGCATTAAAATTAATAAACATTGGATGCAAGCATGAGTAGGATATAATCCACCATGAACATAAATATCGTGAAGGCTATGTTGATTTTGTTTCAACTACATGCGTGAACATGTGCCAAGTCAAGTCACTTAAATCATTCAAAGGAGGATACCACCCCATCATACCACATCATAATCATCTCAATAGCATGTTGGCACACAAGGTAAATCCATTATAACTCATAGCTAATCAAGCATGGCACAAGCAACTATGATCTCTAATTGTCATTGCAAACATGTTTATTCATAATAAGCTGAATCAAGAACGAGGGACTCATCATATTTACAAAAACAAAAGAGGTCGAGTTCATACCAGCTTTTCTCATCTCAGTCAGTCCATCATATATCATCATAATTGCCTTTCACTTGCACGACCGAACGGTGTGAATAATAATAAGAGTGTACGTGCATTGGACTAAGCTGGAATCTGCGAGCATTCAATAAACAGGAGAAGACAAGGCAATATGGGCTCTTGGTTAAATCAACAATAATGCATATAAGAGCCACTTCAACAATTTAATTATGGTCTTCTCCTACTGACCCCCAAAGAAAAGAAAAGAAATAAAACTATTTACACGGGAAAGCTCCCAACAAGCAAAAGAAGAACGGAAAATATTTTTGGGTTTTCTTTTTAATTATTACTACTACAGCAGAAAAATAAACTACTACTATTTTTTTGTTTTTCTTAAGGTTTAACAAACACACAAGAAGAAAGCAGGAAAAAGAAAATAAACTAGCATGGATATTACAGTGAAAAAGTATGAGCACCGACATCTAGCAATGAGTGTGTGTGAACATAAATGTAATGTCGGTGAGAAATACGTACTCCCCCAAGCTTAGGCTTTTGGCCTAAGTTGGTCTATGGCCACGGCTGGCCTGGCGGATATCCATAATAATAGTTGTTGGGGTCGTACTGTGATGAGGAAGAATAGTTGGGATCATACTGATGTGCAGCGGTTATCGCCTGCTGAGCTGCAGCATGGAGTCGAGCTGCCTCCGCTCTCCTCTCGTACTCTTCTGCCTCCTCTCTGGTAATAACATATCTTCTTTTTGTCTGTGAATCAAAGAAGGCAGGAGCAGGGAGAGTAATACGGAAAACACGTCGTTTATCAAAAATTAAACGATATAAGAGAGGTGATTCAGGCCTCTCGACAAACTGGTGCGAAGCCATAGAGTCATAATCTAAATATGCAGGAGGCAACTCCGTATCACCCTCACGAATGTCTATCTCAAGAAAATGAGCTAAGCGGGTTGCATAAATTCCTCCAAAGAAATCTCCATTATGTCTATTATGATGCAACCTACGAGCTACAATGGCTCCCATATGATAAGATTGGTCTCCTAACACAGCACTCCTAAGAATGCTAAGATCAGGGACACACATGTGACATGCTTCATCCTTAGCATTTATGCATCTACCGATGAAGAGAGCAAAATAATTTATAGCAGGAAAGTGAATGCTCCCTATGGTAGCCTGCGTTATATCTCTAGATTCCCCCACAGTTATACTAGCAAGAAGTTTCTAAATTCAGATTTAGGGGGATCCCTAACACTGCCCCATGATGGAAGTTTGCATGCAAGAGTGAAATCCTCTAAGTCCATGGTATAAGATTTGTCATAGAGATCAAACATGATTGAAGGAGAATTACACGAAGATGAATACTCAAACCTCCTCACAAATGAACTTGTGAGATCATGATACTGGGGGCATTTGTTAGCCTCAAAATCCTCAAGACCGGCATTGCGCAAATATGCTTTGAATTCTTCTTTAATTCCCGCACGGTCCATAAAATTTTCCGACGGCCATTCGCAAGGCCGTAACGGAGCGTCTCTTGGTGGATCCTCGTCAGCATCGCACATAGCAATCTTGGGTCCTTGCTTGTTAGAGGACCCACCTTGGAACATCTTCCTAAGCATATTGTTTTTCTCTAAAAAATTCTGAAATTTTTAGTAACTTCAAACAAAAGTGAACCAACTTTAATAATATTGATAGCAACTACTCCTACAAGTGCCTAGAGCCTATATCAAGCATTAGAACTACTTAGAACCATATAAATTTGACATGCAAGCTCAAGAACATGGTCACCTATGCAGCACAAATTTGCAAAGAATAAAGCACTAGAACAAAAACTAATTGGACCAATGGAGGAGTCACATACCAAGGAACAATCTCCCCAAGCAGTTTTGCGAGAGGTGCTTTGAGCAAGGAGATCGAAAATCACAGCAAAAGTGGCTGAAACTCGTGCTTGAGTTGGTTTTTCGGGTTTGTGTGAGACAGAGGAAGAAGATGGGTGCTGGGATAAGTGGAGGAGGGCCATCGTGAGCCCACGAGGCAGGGGGCGCGCCCACCACCCTCGTGGCCAGGTGGCAGCTCCTCCCGCGGTAATTTTTGCACAGTAAATCCTCAAATATTCCCGAAAAAATCATATTAAATTGGCATGTCATTCTGAGGACTTTTATTTTCGGGATATTTTTATGTTGCACGGATAAGTCAGGAAACAGACAGAAAAATACTATTTTTACTTTATTTAATATAAATAACAGAAAGTAAAAGTGGGGTACAGAAGTTTGTGCTTCTAGTTTCATCCATCTCATGCTCATCAAAAAAGAATCCACTAACAAGGTTGATCAAGTCTTGTTAACAAACTCATTCCGATAATCATGAAACCGGAGAAATTTCGAATAACACTAAGTTACCTCAACGGGGATATGCACATCCCCAATAATAAGTATATCATATTTCTTCTTGACAGTAGGAAGAGGAAATTCAAAACCTCCAAATATAATCGATGGAATTTTTCCAATAGAGTTGATACTATGAACTTGAGGTTGTTTCCTCGGAAAGTGTACCGTATGCTCATTACCATTAACATGAAAAGTGACATTGCCTTTGTTGCAATCAATAACAGCCCCTGCAGTATTAAGAAAAGGTCTTCCAAGAATAATAGACATACTATCATCCTCGGGAATATCAAGAATAACAAAGTCCGTTAAAATAGTAACGTTTGCAACCACAATAGGCACATCCTCACAAATACCGACAGGTATAGCAGTTGATTTATCAGCCATTTGCAAAGATATTTCAGTAGGTGTCAACTTATTCAAGTCAAGTCTACGATATAAAGAGAGAGGCATAACACTAACACCGGCTCCAAGATCACATAAAGCAGTTTTAATATAATTTCTTTTAATGGAGCAAGGTATAGTAGGTACTCCGGGATCTCCAAGTTTCTTTGGTATTCCACCCTTAAAAGTATAATTAGCAAGCATGGTGGAAATTTCAGCTTCCGGTATCTTTCTTTTATTAGTAATGATATCCTTCATATATTTAGCATAAGGATTTGTTTTGAGCACATCAGTTAATCTCATACGCAAAAAGATAGGCCTAATCATTTCAGCAAAGCGCTCAAAATCATCATCATCCTTTTTCTTGGATGGTTTCGGAGGAAAAGGCATGGGTTTCTGAACCCAAGGTTCCCTTTCTTTACCATGTTTCCTAGCAACAAAGTCTCTTTTATCATAACGTTGATTCTTTGATTGTGGGTTATCAAGATCAACAACAGGTTCAATTTCTACATCATTATCATTACTAGGTTGAGCATCATCATGAACATCATCATTAATATTTTCATTAGGTTCATGTTCATTACCAGATTGTGTTTCAGCATCAGACATAGAAATATCATTTGGATTATCAGGTGGTTCAGCAATAGGTTCACTAGAAGTTTGCACAGTTCTATCATTTTTCTTCTTCTTCTTTTTAGAAGAACTAGGAACATCAATATTATTTCTTTGAGAATCTTGCTCGATTCTCTTAGGGTGGCCTTCAGGATACAAAGGTTCCTGAGTCATTCTACCAGTTCTAGTAGCCACTCTAACAGCATAATCATTTTTCTTACTATTCGTTTCATCAAGCACTTCTTTTTGAGCCTTAAGTACTTGTTCTACTTGAGTGGTAACCATGGAAGCAAGTTTGCTAACAAGTTTAAGTTCACCTTTAATATTAGCCATATAATCACCCAAGCGTCTAACCATATAAGCATTTTCTTTTAATTGTCTACCAAAATAAGCATTGAAGTCGTATTGCTTAAACATAAAGTTATCAAACTCATCCAAGCACTGGCTAGCAATTTTAGTAGGAGGGGCTTCAGCTTTATCATATCTATAGAGAGAATTTACCTTTACTACCTGTGTCGGGACATCGGGATCAGGAGGTTCTTCAGTGAATAAAGAATTGAGATCATATGTTTCTTCAACAGGCGATATATTAAGACCATGTATTTCTTCAATAGGAGGTAAATTCTTAACATCTCCAGCTTTAATACCTTTTTCTTTCATAGATTTCTTTGCCTCTTGCATATTTTCGGGACTGAGAAATAGAACACCTCTCTTCTTCGGAGTTGGTTTAGGAATAGACTCAGTAATTGGAGCAGGAGTCGGCTCAGGAGGTGGCTCAGGAGGTGCCCAATTATTTTCATTTGTCAACATATTATTCAATAGGATTTCAGCTTCATCCGGTGTTCTTTCCCTGAAAAGAGAACCAGCACAACTATCCAGGTAATCTTTGGAAGCATCGGTTAGTCCATTATAAAAGATATCAAGTATTTCAGGTTTCTTAAGAGGATGATCAGGCAAAGCATTAAGTAACTTGAGAAGCCTCCCCCAAGCTTGTGGGAGACTCTCTTCTTTAATTTGCATGAAGTTGTATATTTCTCTCAAAGCAGCTTGTTTCTTATGAGCATGGAAATATTTTAGCAGAGAAGTAATAAATCATATCCTGGGGACTACGCGCACAACCAGGATCAAGAGAATTAAACCATATCTTAGCATCACCCTTTAATGAGAATAGAAATATTTTGAGTATATAAAAGTAACGCGACCTCTCATCATTAGTAAAAAGGGCAGCTATATCATTTAACTTAGTAAGATGTGCCACAACAGTTTCAGATTCATAGCCATAAAACGGATCAGATTCAACCAAAGTAATTATATCAGGATCAACAGAGAATTCATAATCCTTATCAGGAACACAGATAGGTGAAGTAGCAAAAGCAGGGTCGGGTTTCATTTTATCTCTAAGTGATTCTTTGTTCCATTTAACTAATAACCTCTTAAGCTCATATCTATCTTTGGAAGCTAAAATAGCGGCAGAAGATTCCATATCAAAAAGATAGCCCTCAGGAATAACAGGCATATTTTCATCATCACTATCATCATCGTATTCAGATTCAATAATTTCTTTTTCTCTAGCCCTAGTAATTTGTTCATCAAGAAATTCACCAAGGGGCACAATAGTATCAGGCATAGAAGCAGTTTCATCATAAGTATCATGCGTAGCAGAAGTGGCATCATCAATAACATGTGACATATCAGAACGAATAGCAGAAGCAGGTTTAGGTATCGCAAACTTACTCATAACAGAAGGTGAATCAAGTGCAGAGCTAGATGGCAGTTCCTTACCTCCCCTCGTAGTTGAGGGATAGATCTTGGTTTTTGGATCTCTCAAGTTCTTCATAATGATAAGCAGATATAAATCCCAAGTGACTCAAAGAATAGAGCTATGCTCCCCGGCAACGGCGCCAGAAATTAGTCTTGATAACCCACAAGTATCGGGGATCGCAACAGCTTTCGAGGGTAGAGTATTCAACCCAAATTTATTGATTCGACACAAGGGGAGCCAAAGAATATTCTCAAGTATTAGCAGCTGAGTTGTCAATTCAACCACACCTGGAAACTTAGTATCTGCAGCAAAGTGTTTAGTAGCACAATAATATGATAGTGGTGGTAGCGGCAACAAAAGTAAAGACAGCAAAAGTAATGTTTTTGGTATTTTGTAGTGATTGTAACAGTAGCAGCGGGAAAGTAAATAAGCGGGAACCAGTATATGGAAATCTCGTAGGCACCGGATCAGTGATGGATAATTATGCCAGATTCGGTTCATCATGTAACAGTCATAACATAGGGTGACACAGAACTAGCTCCAATTCATCAATGTAATGTAGACATGTATTCCGTATATAGTCATACGTGCTTATGGAAAAGAACTTGCATGACATCTTTTGTCCTACCCTCCCGTGGCAGCGGGGTCCTATTGGAAACTAAGGGATATTAAGGCCTCCTTTTAATAGAGAACCGGAACAAAGCATTAGCACATAGTGAATACATGAACTCCTCAAACTATGGTCATCACCGGGAGTGGTCCCGATTATTGTCACTTCGGGGTTGCCGAATCATAACACATAGTAGGTGACTATAGACTTGCAAGATAGGATCAAGAACTCACATATATTCATGGAAACACAATAGGTTCAGATCTGAAATCATGGCACTCGGGCCCTAGTGACAAGCATTAAGCATAGCAAAGTCATAGGAACATCAATCTCAGAACATAATGAATACTAGGGATCAAACCCTAACAAAACTAACTCGAGTACATGATAAATCTCATCCAACCCATCACCGTCCAGCAAGCCTACGATGGAATTACTCACGCACGGCGGTGAGCATCATGAAATTGGTGATGGAGGATGGTTGATGATGATGACGGCGACGAAGCCCCTTCTCCGGAGCTCCGAATGGACTCCAGATCAGCCCTCCCAAGAGGTTTTAGGGCTTGGCGGCGGCTCCGTATCGTAAAACGCGATGATTTCTTCTCTCTGATTTTTTTCTCTTCGAAAGCAAATATATAGAGTTGGAGTTGGCGTCGGAGGGCATCCAGGGGGGGCACGAGGTAGGGGGCGTGCCCTAGGGGGTGCGCCCCCACCCTCGTGAGAAGGGTGTGGGCCCCCTGGTCTTCATCTTTGGCGAGGATTTTTTATTATTTTTTCTAAGGTGTTCTGTGGAGTTTCAGGTCATTCCAAGAATATTTGTTTTCTGCACATAAAACAACACCATGGCAATTCTGCTGAAAACAGCGTCAGTCCGGGTTAGCTCCATTCAAATCATACAAGTTAGAGTCCAAAACAAGGGCAAAAGTGTTTGGAAAAGTAGATACGACAGAGACGTATCATCCTCCGGGTGGTGCCGGCGCCACTCCGCCATGGCCTGCTCATCCTCCTCGGCGATGAGGAGGTGGCACTGCAGCCGAGCGTGCTCCGCATGGTCCTTGTCCGTGATAAGACGAGGCGGAGGGGCGATGTCCTGCGCCTGCTGTCGCGTGTGGACGTCCTGGAAGTTCATCTGCGTGCGCGGCCTATCTAGGCGCCACGCTGCTGCGTCATACGCGTGGGCGGCCTCGTGCGCAGTCCGGAAGGTGCCGAGGCCGAGCCGGACGTCGCCGGACCAAATCTCGGCGTAGTACGAGCCGTTGGGGCGCTGGCGGACATCGCGGTAGCCTGACGCTCCTCGGCTGCGCGGGGGCATGGTGGCGCGTCGGTGGCGGGGCGCTGGAGCGGCGAGGAAGCAACGAGGAAGCGGGGGAGGCGCGCGTGGCAGCGGAAGAGGAAGAGAGATTGTGGAATAGGCGTGTGGCAAGCGCCGCAATTTAAAGGCGCGTCGGAAGCGGTGCGCCAAAAATAGCGCGCGAGCTGACGCCTTTTCCCGTACGCGCAAACGATTCCCGCGCGCGCTAGTTTCCCGCCATCGCTGGAGCGCGCTGAAACGTCCCCCGCACGCTAAACACTCAGTTTACCGCGTGCGCGCGCCTTTTGGTGCGGCTGTTGGAGATGCTCTAATGGAAGCTCGGTGTTGTATCCCAATCGATACAATTAGAACCTGATGCTGAGCCATGTAATGGAAATGATGGCCCCGGGATTGTTTTCTCGCAGGGAGTCGAGGAAGTGATCGCTTGGCGAGGTTACAACATACTTACTAATATTACATTATGCCACTCTTATCTCTTCTGATGCTGCAAGTGTTGGGGAACGTAGTAATTTCAAAATTTTCCTACGCACACGCAAGATCATGGTGATGCATAGCAACGAGAGGGGGAGTGTCGTCCACGTACCCTCGTAGACCGTTAAGCAGAAGCGTTATAACAACGCGGTTGATGTAGTCGTACGTCTTCAAGATCGACCGATCCTCAGCACCGAACGTACGACACCTCCGCGTTCAGCACACGTTCAGCTCGGTGATGTCCCGCGAACTCACGATCCAGTAGAGCTCGGGGAAGAGTTTCGTTAGCACAATGGCATGGTGACGATGTTGATGAAGCTACCGACGCAGAGCTTCGCCTAAGCACCGCTACGATATAACCGAGGTGGATTATGGTGGAGGGGGCACCGCACACGGCTAAGAGATCAACAGATCAATTGTTGTGTCTTTGGGGTGCCCCCCTACCCCCGTATATAAAGGGGGAGGAGGAGAGGGCCGGCCAAGGGAGAGGCGCGCCCAAGGGGGGGCAATCCTACTCCAAGTAGGTTTGCCCCCTCCCTTTCCTATTCCAAGAATGAGAAGGGGGGAGGAGGAGGTGGAGAGAAGGAAGTAGAGGGGGGGCCGCCACCCCTTCCCCTTGTCCAATTAGGATTGGGGCAAGGGGGGGCGCGTGCCACCTCCTGGCCACCCTTTCTCTTCTCCACTAAGGCCCATAAGGCCCAATAGCTTCCCGAGGGGGTTCTGGTAACCCCCGGTACTCCGGTATACGTCTGAAACCTCCCGGAACCCTTCCGGTGTCCGAACATAGTCATCCAATATATAGATCTTTACGTCTCGACCATTTCGAGACTCCTCGTCATGTCTGTGATCATATCTGGGACTCCGAACTACCTTCGGTACATCAAAACATAAAAACTCATATTACCAATCGTCATAGAACTTTAAGCGTGCGGACCCTACGGGTTCGAGAACTATGTAGACATGACGGAGACATGTCTCCGGTCAATAACCAATAGCGGAACCTGGATTCTCATATTGGTTCCTACATATTCTATGAAGATCTTTATCGGTCAAACCGCATAACAACATACGTTGTTCCCTTTGTCATCGGTATGTTTCTTGCCCGAGATTCGATCGTCGGTATCTCAATACCTAGTTCAATCTCGTTACCGGCAAGTCTCTTTACTCGTTCCATAATGCATCATCCCACAACTAACTCATTAGTTGCATTGCTTGCAAGGTTTATAGTGATGTGCATTACCGAGAGGGCCCAGAGATACCTCTTCGACAATCGGAGTGACAAATCCTATTCTTGATCTATGCCAACTCCACAAACACCATCGGAGACACCTGTAGAGCACCTTTATAATCACCCAGTTACGTTGTGATGTTTGGTAGCACACAAAGTGTTCCTCCGGTATTCAGGAGTTGCACAATCTCATAGTCATAGGAACATGTATAAGTCATGAAGAAAGCAATAACAGTAAACTTAAATGATCAAGAGCTAAGCTAACGAAATGGGTCAAGTCAATCACATCATTCTCCTAATGATGTGATCCCGTTGATCAAATAACAACTCATGTATATGGCTAGGCAACTCAACCATCTTTGATCAAAGAGCTAGTCAAGTAGAGGCATACTAGTGACACTATGTTTGTATATGTATTCACACATGTATTATATTTCCAGTTAATACAGTTCTAGCATGAATAATAAACATTTATCATGATATGAGGAAATAAATAATAACTTTATTATCACCTCTAGGGCATATTTCCTTCAGTCTCCCACTTGCACTAGAGTCAATAATCTAGATTACACAGTAATGGTTCTAACACCCATGGAGTCTTGGTGCTGATCATGTTTTGCTCGTGGAAGAGGCTTGGTCAACGGGTCTGCAACATTCAGATCCGTATGTATCTTGCAAATCTCTATGTATCCCACCTGGACTTGATCCCGGATGGAATTGAAGCGTCTCTTGATGTGTTTGGTTCTCTTGTGAAATCTGGATTCCTTTGCCAAGGCAATAGCACCAGTATTGTCATAAAAGATTTTCATTGGACCCGATGCACTAGGTATAACACCTAGATCGGATATGAACTCCTTCATCCAGACTCCTTCATTTGCTGCTTCCGAAGCAGCTATGTACTCCGCTTCACACGTAGATCCTGCCACGACGCTTTGTTTAGAACTGCTCCAACTGACAGCTCCACCGTTCAATATAAACACGTATCCGGTTTGCGATTTAGAATCGTCTGGATCAGTGTCAAAGCTTGCATCGACGTAACCATTTACGACAAGCTCTTTGTCACCTCCATAAACGAGAAACATATCCTTAGTCCTTTTTAGGTATTTCAGGATGTTCTTGACCGCTGTCCAGTGATCCACTCCTGGATTACTTTGGTACCTCCCTGCTAAACTAATAGCAAGGCACACATCAGGTCTGGTACATAGCATTGCATACATGATAGAGCCTATGGCTGAAGCATAGGGAACACTTTTCATTTCTCTCTATCTTCTGCAGTGGTCGGGCATTGAGTCTTACTCAACTTCACACCTTGTAACACAGGCAAGAACCCTTTCTTAGCTTGATCCATTTTGAACTTCTTCAAAACTTTATCAAGGTATGTGCTTTGTGAAAGTCCAATTAAGCGTCTTGATCTATCTCTATGAATCTTGATGCCCAATATATAAGCAGCTTCACCGAGGTCTTCCATTGAAAAACTCTTATTCAAGTATCCTTTTATGCTATCCAGAAATTCTATATCATTTCCAATCAACAATATGTCATCCACATATAATATTAGAAATGCTACAAAGCTCCCACTCACTTTCTTGTAAATACAGGCTTCTCCGAAAGTCTGTATAAAACCATATGCTTTGATCACACTATCAAAACGTTTATTCCAACTCCGAGAGGCTTGCACCAGTCCATAAATGGATCGCTGGAGCTTGCACACTTTGTTAGTACCCTTTGGATCGATAAAACCTTCAGGTTGCATCATATAAAACTCTTCTTCCAGAAATCCATTCAGGAATGCAGTCTTTACATCCATTTGCCAAATTTCATAATCATAAAATGCGACAATTTCTAACATGATTCGAACGGACTTAAGCATCCCTATGGGTGAGAAAGTCTCATCATAGTCAACTCCTTGAACTTGTCGAAAACCTTTTGCAACAAGTCGAGCTTTGTAGACAGTAACGTTACCGCCAGCGTCAGTCTTCTTCTTGAAGATCCATTTATTTTCGATGGCTTGCCGATCATTGGGCAAGCAACCAAAGTCCACACTTTGTTCTCATACATGGATCCGATCTCAGATTTCATGGCTTCAAGCCATTTTGCAGAATCTGGGCTCATCATCACTTCCTCATAGTTCGTAGGCTCGTCATGGTCAAGTAACATGACCTCCGGAACAGGATTACTGTACCACTCTGGTGCGGATCTTACTCTGATTGACCTACGAGGTTCAGTAGTAACTTGATCTGAAGTTTCATGATCATCATCATTAGCTTCCTCACTAATTGGTGTAGGTGTCACAGGAACTGGTTTCTGTGATGAACTACTCTCCAATAAGGGAGCAGGTACAGTTACCTCATCAAGTTCTACTTTCCTCCCACTCACTTCTTTCGAGAGAAACTCCTTCTCTAGAAAGGATCCATTCTTAGCAACAAATGTCTTGCCTTCGGATCTGTGATAGAAGGTGTACCCAATAGTCTCCTTTGGGTATCCTATGAAGACACATTTCTACGATTTGGGTTCGAGCTTGTCAGGTTGAAGCTTTTTCACATAAGCATCGCAGCCCCAAGCTTTAAGAAACGACATCTTTGGTTTCTTGACAAACCGCAGTTCATAAGGTGTCGTCTCAACAGATTTCGATGGTGCCCTATTTAACGTGAATGCAGTCGTCTCTAAAGCATAACCCCAAAATGATAGCGGTAAATCAGTAAGAGACATCATATATTGCACCATATCTAGTAAAGTACGATTACGTCGTCCGGACACACCATTACGCTGTGGTGTTCCGGGTGGCGTGAGTTGCGAAACTATTCCACATTGTTTCAAATGTAGACCAAACTCGTAACTCAAATATGCTCCTCCACGATCAGATCATAGAAACTTTATTTTCTTGCTACGATGATTTTCCACTTCACTCTGAAATTATTTGAACTTTTCAAATGTTTCAGATTTATGTTTCATTAAGCAGATATACCCATATCTGCTCAAATCATCTGTGAAGGTGAGAAAATAACGATACCCGCCGCGAGCCTCAATATTCATCGGACCACATACATCAGTATGTATGATTTCCTACAAGTCTGTTGCTTGCTCCATTGTTCTGGAGAATGGCGTTTTAGTCATCTTACCCATGAGGCATGGTTCGCAAGTACCAAGTGATTCCAAAAGTCCATCAGTATGGAGTTTCTTCATGCGCTTTACACCAATATGACCCAAACGGCAGTGCCACAAGTAAGTTGCACTATCATTATCAACTCTGCATCTTTTGGCTACAACATTATGAATATGTGTATCACTACTATCGAGATGTAATACAAATAGACCACTCTTCAAGGGTGCATGACCATAAAAGATATTACTCATATAAATAGAACAACCATTATTCTTAGATTTAAATGAATAACCGTCTCGCATCAAACAAGATCCAGATATAATGTTCATGCTCAACGGCGGCACCAAATAACAATTATTTAGGTCTAAAACTAATCCCGAAAGTAGATGTAGAGTTAGCGTGCCGACGGTGATCACATCGACTTTGGAACCATTTCCCACGCGCATCGTCACCTCGTCCTTAGCCAGTCTTCGCTTAATCCGTAGTCCCTGTTTCGAGTTGCAAATATTAGCAACAGAACCAGTATCAAATACACAGGTGCTACTACGAGCTCTAGTAAGGTACACACCAATAACATGTATATCACATATTCCTTTGTTCACCTTGCCATCCTTCTTATCCGCCAAATACTTGGGGCAGTTCCGCTTCCAGTGACCAGTTCCTTTGTAGTAGAAGCACTCAGCCTCAGCCTTAGGTCCAGACTTGGGTTTCTTCTCTTGAGCAGCAACTTGTTTGCCGTTCTTCTTGAAGTTCCCTTTCTTCTTCCCTTTAACCTTTTTCTTGAAACTGGTGGTCTTGTTGACCATCAACACTTGATGCTCCTTCTTGATTTATACCTGCATAGCCTTTAGCATTGCGAAGAGCTCGGGAATCGTCTTATCCATCCCTTGCATATTATAGTTCATCACAAAGGTCTTGTGCTTCATGGCAGTGATTGAAGAACTCTGTCAATGACACTATCAACTGGAAGATTAACTCCCAGCTGAGTCAAGTGGTTATGATATCCAGACATTCTGAGTATATGTTCACTGGCAGAACTATTCTCCTCCATCTTGCAGCTGTAGAACTTATTGGAGACTTCATATCTCTCAATCTGGGCATTTGCTTGAAATATTAACTTCAACTCCTAGAACATCTCATATGCTCCATGACATTCAAAACGTCGTTGAAGTCTCGGTTCTAAGCCGTAAAGCATGGCACACTGAACTATTGAGTAGTCATCAACTTTGCTCTACCAGACGTTCATAACATCCGGCGTTGCTCCTGCAGTGGGTTTGGCACCCAGCGGTGCTTCCAGGACGTAATTCTTCTGTGCAGCAATGAGGATAATCCTCAAGTTACGGACCTAGTCCGTGTAATTGCTACCATCATCTTTCAACTTTGCTTTCTCAAGGAACGCATTAAAATTCAACGGAATAACATCACATGCCATCTATCTACAATAACATAGACATGAAAAATACTATCAGGTACTAAGTTCATGATAAATTTAAGTTCAATTAATCATATTACTCAAGAACTCCCACTTAGATAGACATCCCTCTAATCATCTAAGTGATCACGTGATCCATATCAACTAAACCATAACCGATCATCACGTGAAATGGAGTAGTTTTCAATGGTGAACATCACTATGTTGATCATATCTACTATATGATTCATGCTCGACCTTTCGGTCTCAGTGTTCCGAGGCCATATCTGCATATGCTAGGCTCGTCAAGTTTATCCTGAGTATTCTGTGTGTGCAAAACTGTCTTACACCCGTTGTAGATGAACGTTGAGCTTATCACACCCGATCATCACGTGGTGTCTCAGCACGACGAACTTTGGCAATGGTGCATACTCAGGGACAACACTTTTTACCTTGAAATTTAGTGAGAGATCATCTTATAATGGTACCGTCAAACAAAGCAAAATAAGATGCATAAAGGATAAACATCACATGCAATCAATATAAGTGATATGATATGGCCATCATCATCTTGTGCCTTTGATCTCCATCTCCAAAGCACCGTCATGATCACCATCGTCAACGGCGCGACACATTGGTCTCCATCGTAGAATCGTTGTCGTCTCGCCAACTATTGCTTCTACGACTATCGCTGCCGCTTAGTGATAAAGTAAAGCAATTACATGGCAATTGCATTGCATACAATAAAGCGACAACCATATGGCTCCTGCCAGTTGCCGATAACTCCGTTACAAAACATGATCATCTCATACAATAAATATAGCATCATGTCTTGACCATATCACATCACAACATGCCCTGCAAAAACAAGTTAGCTGTCCTCTACTTTGTTGTTGCAAGTTTTACGTGGCTGCTACGGGCTGAGCAAGAACCATTCATACCTACGCATCAAAACCACAACGATAGTTCGTCAAGTTAGTGTTGTTTTAACCTTCTCAAGGACCGGGCGTAGGCACACTCGGTTCAACTGAAGTTGGAGAAACTGACACCCGCCAGCCACCTGTGTGCAAAGCATGTTGGTAGAACCAGTCTCGCGTAAGCGTACGCGTAATGTCGGTCCGGGCCGCTTCATCCAACAATACCGCTGAAACAAAGTATGACATGTTGGTAAGCAGTATGACCTGTATCACCCACAACTCACTTATGTTCTACTCATGCATATAACATCTATGCATAAACCTGGCTCGGATGCCACTGTTGGGGAACGTAGTAATTTCAAAATTTTCCTACGCATACGCAAGATCATGGTGATGCATAGCAACGAGAGGGGAGAGTGTCGTCCACGTACCCTCGTAGACCATTAAGCGGAAGCGTTATAACAACACGGTTGATGTAGTCATACGTCTTCATGATCGACCGATCCTCAGCACCGGACGTACCGCACCTCCACGTTCAGCACACATTCAGCTCGGTGATGTCCCGTGAACTCACGATCTAGTAGAGCTCGGGGAAGAGTTTCGTCAGCACGACGGCATGGTGACGATGTTGATGAAGCTACCGACGCAGAGCTTCTCCTAAGCACCGCTACGATATAACCGAGGTGGATTATGGTGGAGGGGGGCACCGTACACGGCTAAGAGATGAACAGATCAATTGTTGTGTCTTTGGGGTGCCCCCTGCCCCCGTATATAAAGGGGGAGGAGGAGAGGGCCGTCCAAGGGAGAGGCGCGCCCAAGGGGGGGCAATCCTACTCCAAGTAGGTTTGCCCCCTCCCTTTCCTATTCCAAGAAGGAGAAGGTGGAAGGAGGAGGTGGAGAGAATGAAGGAGAGGGGGGCCGCCGCCCCTTCCCCTTGTCCAATTCGGATTGGGGCAAGGGGGCTGCGTGCCACCTCTTGGCTACCCTCTCTCTTCTCCACTAAGGCCCATAAGGCCCAATAGCTTCCGGGGGGTTCCGGTAACCCCCGATACTTCGGTATATGTCTGAAACCTCCCGGAACCCTTCCGGTGTCCGAACATAGTCATCCAATATATCGATCTTTACGTCTTGACCATTTCGAGACTCCTCGTCATGTCCGTGATCATATCTGGGACTCCGAACTACCTTCGGTACATAAAAACATAAAAACTCATATTACCAATCATCACAGAACTTTAAGCGTGCGGACCCTACGGGTTCGAGAACTATGTAGACATGACCGAGACATGTCTCCGGTCAATAACCAATAGCGGAACATGGATGCTCATATTGGTTCCTACATATTCTACGAAGATCTTTATCGGTCAAACCGCATAACAACATACGTTGTTCCCTTTGTCATCACTATGTTACTTGCCCGAGATTCGATCGTCGGTATCTCAATACCTAGTTCAATCTCGTTACTGGCAAGTCTCTTTACTCGTTCCAGAATGCATCATCCCGCAACTAACTCATTAGTTGCATTGCTTGCAAGGCTTATAGTGATGTGCATTACCAAGAGGGCCCAGAGATACCTCTCCGACAATCAGAGTGACAAATCCTATTCTTGATCTATGCTAACTTCGTGAACACCATCGGAGACACCTATAGAGCACCTTTATAATCACCCAGTTACGTTGTGACGTTTGGTAGCACACAAAGTGTTCCTCCGGTATTCGGGAGTTGCACAATCTCATAGTCATAGGAACATGTATAAGTCATGAAGAAAGCAATAGAAGTAAACTTAAACGATCAAGAGCTTAGCTAACGAAATGGGTCAAGTCAATCACATCATTCTCCTAATGATGTGATCCCATTGATCAAATAACAGCTCATGTCTATGGCTAGGAAACTCAACCATCTTTGATCAAAGAGCTAGTGAAGTAGAGGCATACTAGTGACACTATGTTTGTCTATGTATTCACACATGTATTATGTTTCCGGTTAATACAATTCTAGCATGAATAATAAACATTTATCATGATATGAGGAAATAAATAATAACTTTATTATTGCCTCCAAGGCGTATTTCCTTCAGCAAGATGCTTGGAGCTGCTTGAAGATGCTAGTCTTTGATAGCCTAGGCTTTCCCCTTCTCTTCTGGCATTCCGCAGTTCAGTCCACAGATACTACCCATTTCATTGACACCGATGCATATGTAGTGTAGATCCTTGCTTGTGAGTACTTTGGATGAGTACTCACGGTTGCTTTGCTCCCTCTTTCCCCATTTTCCTTTCTTTTCGGATGTCGCAACGAGATGTTGGAGCCCAGGAACTAGACGCCACTGTCGACTACTACTACTACTACTACTACCATGAGGGTGCTTACTACTACGTGGAGGCCGCCGACGACCAGGAGTAGTTAGGAGGCTCCCAGGCAGGAGGTCTTGCCTTTTTGATCATTGCTGCTTTTGTGCTAGCCTTCTTAAGGCAAACTTGTTTAGCTTATGTCTGTACTCAGATATTGTTGCTTCCGCTGATTCTTGTGTATTCGAGCCCTCGAGGGCCCTGGCTTGTAATACAAGGCTTGTATTATTCTAAACTGTGTCTAGAGTTGTGTTGTGATATCTTCCCGTGAGTCCCTGATCTTGATCGTACACATTTGCGTGTATGATTAGTATACCATTGAATCAGGGGCATCACATTTACCAAAGTTGTGACTGAGATCCTTGGATCGGAGTACTTGAGGGCTACCAATGATGAAGATACCGAGAGGCTCATGGCAGAAAGTGAAGAGAGATCTTGACTAGGGGTACTTGTATCCGTTGACAATATACATTGGACATGGAAGAATTTTCCTGTAGCACGGAAGGATCAATACAAAGGGCATTTTCATGATCCAACCATCATTCTGGAGGCATTTGCATGACATGATTCATGGATTTGGCATCCATACTTAGGGATGCCTAGGTCTCCCAATGACCTAATTGTCCTCCAACACTCTCCTATTTTTGCAACACTTGTTGTCGGTGATGCTCCAACTTGCAACGATGTTGTCAATGGCCATGAGTACAACATATGGTACTACCTTGCAGATAGTATGTATCCTCCATGTGCCACATTTTCGGAGACAATACAATGTCCTCAAGGTAACAAGAAATCTCAATTTTGCAATGTACCATGTGAAAGAATTGAATCGGTCGACTAGTGGGGAAGGAAGCAAATAGGTTACTACAAATCTTGACTTAATTGCCATTTTAGGATAAAGAGGATAACGTAGGTTATCTAGATATGCAACTAGGTGAGAACAACCTATATGGAAAGCATATGCAAGTAACAAGGTACACAAGACAACAAGCTAATTAAAAAGCATACAAGGCTAGTAAAGGGGCAGGAACGAATTAACCACAAGTGAGTCGAGGGCACACAGTTTATTCCAATGTTCACACCCTTTGGAGAGTGTTGATCTCTATTGGGGAGGTGTCGAAGCCAAAGCTCCAAGGCGCCACCATGTGGCTCGCCTTATTCTCCCTTTGAGTCACCCACCAATGGATGAGCCTCACAACACTAAGGGTTGGTCTTGAAGGCGACCACCCCACCTTTACAACATTCCCGGAGCACACCACGAGCAAGGAAGGTTTTAGACCTTGATTCCTACCGCCTATGAGCCCAATCTCAAGGAGTAACAAGTGTTGACGTAGAAATCGAGCGATGACCACAAATTGGTTTCGTGGAAGTGTAAATCAAGTCTTGCTCACTCAATCCACAAAATATCAAAGAGTTTTG